>NC_092047.1:114429322-114635948 GCF_003086295.3 Arachis hypogaea | reverse complement strand
ACCATATTATGATGTACAGTGTAATATTGGCTGTATTATTAGTAAAAAAATTGAAATGAAATGGCTCGGAAGAAGAAGGGGGAAGGAGAAAGATGAAAGGGAAACTGTGAATTGATGAAGAGAGTTCTCCTCTATCTTATTACCAATATGACATATTGATGTACAGTTGTAATATTTGGCTTGTAGTTATTAGCCTTAAAAAATTGAAATGAAATGGCTCGGAAGAAGAAGGGGAAGGAGAAAGATGAAAGGGAAAACTGTGAAATTGATGAAGAAGTTCTCCTACTATTACCAATATGACATATTGATGTACAGTTGTAATATTTGGCTTGTAGTTATTAGCCCTTAAAAAAATTGAAATGAAATGGCTCGGAAGAAGAAGGGGAAGGAGAAAGATGAAAGGAAAACTGTGAAATTGATGAAGAGAGTTCTCCTTATCTTATTACAATATGACATATTGATGTACAGTTGTAATATTTGGCTTGTAGTTATTAGCCTTAAAAAAATTGAAATGAAATGGCTCGGAAGAAGAAGGGGAAGGAGAAAGATGAAAGGGAAACTGTGAAATTGATGAAGAGAGTTCTCCTCTATCTTATTACCAATATGACATATTGATGTACAGTTGTAATATTTGGCTTGTAGTTATTAGCCCTTAAAAAAATTGAAATGAAATGGCTCGGAAGAAGAAGGGGGAAGGAGAAAGATGAAAGGGAAACTGTGAAATTGATGAAGAGAGTTCTCCTCTATCTTATTACCAATATGACATATTGATGTACAGTTGTAATATTTGGCTTGTAGTTATTAGCCCTTAAAAAAATTGAAATGAAATGGCTCGGAAGAAGAAGGGGAAGGAGAAAGATGAAAGGGAAACTGTGAAATTGATGAAGAGAGTTCTCCTCTATCTTATTACCAATATGACATATTGATGTACAGTTGTAATATTTGGCTTGTAGTTATTAGCCTTAAAAAAATTGAAATGAAATGGCTCGGAAGAAGAAGGGGAAGGAGAAAGATGAAAGGGAAACTGTGAAATTGATGAAGAGAGTTCTCCTTATCTTATTACCAATATGACATATTGATGTACAGTTGTAATATTTGGCTTGTAGTTATTAGCCCTTAAAAAAATTGAAATGAAATGGCTCGGAAGAAGAAGGGGGAAGGAGAAAGATGAAAGGAAAACTGTGAAATTGATGAAGAGAGTTCTCCTCTATTTATTACCAATATGACATATTGATGTACAGTTGTAATATTTGGCTTGTAGTTATTAGCCTTAAAAAAATTGAAATGAAATGGCTCGGAAGAAGAAGGGGGAAGGAGAAAGATGAAAGGGAAACTGTGAAATTGATGAAGAGAGTTCTCCTATATCTTATTACCAATATGACATATTGATGTACAGTTGTAATATTTGGCTTGTAGTTATTAGCCCTTAAAAAAATTGAAATGAAATGCTCGGAAGAAGAAGGGGAAGGAGAAAGATGAAAGGGAAAACTGTGAAATTGATGAAGATAGTTCTCCTCTTTTATTAATATGACATATTGATGTACAGTTGTAATATTTGGCTTGTAGTTATTAGCCCTTAAAAAAATTGAAATAAATGGCTCGGAAGAAGAAGGGGTAAGGAGAAAGATGAAAGGGAAACTGTGAAATTGATGAAGGAGTTCTCCTCTATCTTATTACCAATATGACATATTGATGTACAGTTGTAATATTTGGCTTGTAGTTATTAGCCTTAAAAAAATTGAAATGAAATGGCTCGGAAGAAGAAGGGGGAAGGAGAAAGATGAAAGGGAAACTGTGAAATTGATGAAGAGAGTTCTCCTCTATCTTATTACCAATATGACATATTGATGTACAGTTGTAATATTTGGCTTGTAGTTATTAGCCCTTAAAAAAATTGAAATGAAATGGCTCGGAAGAAGAAGGGGGAAGGAGAAAGATGAAAGGGAAACTGTGAAATTGATGAAGAGAGTTCTCTCTATTTATTACCAATATGACATATTGATGTACAGTTGTAATATTTGGCTTGTAGTTATTAGCCCTTAAAAAAATGAAATGAAATGCTCGGAAGAAGAAGGGGGAAGGAGAAAGATGAAAGGGAAACTGTGAAATTGATGAAGAGAGTTCTCCTTATCTTATTACCAATATGACATATTGATGTACAGTTGTAATATTTGCTTGTAGTTATTAGCCCTTAAAAAAATTGAAATGAAATGGCTCGGAAGAAGAAGGGGAAGGAGAAAGATGAAAGGGAAAACTGTGAAATTGATGAAGAGAGTTCTCTCTATCTTATTACCAATATGACATATTGATGTACAGTTGTAATATTTGGCTTGTAGTTATTAGCCCTTAAAAAAATTGAAATGAAATGGCTCGGAAGAAGAAGGGGAAGGAGAAAGATGAAAGGGAAAACTGTGAAATTGATGAAGAGAGTTCTCCTATCTTATTACAATATGACATATTGATGTACAGTTGTAATATTTGGCTTGTAGTTATTAGCCCTTAAAAAAATTGAAATGAAATGGCTCGGAAGAAGAAGGGGAAGGAGAAAGATGAAAGGGGAAACTGTGAAATTGATGAAGAGAGTTCTCCTCTATCTTATTACCAATATGACATATTGATGTACAGTTGTAATATTTGGCTTGTAGTTATTAGCCCTTAAAAAAATTGAAATGAAATGCTCGGAAGAAGAAGGGGGAAGGAGAAAGATGAAAGGGAAACTGTGAAATTGATGAAGAGAGTTCTCCTCTATCTTATTACCAATATGACATATTGATGTACAGTGTAATATTTGGCTTGTAGTTATTAGCCCTTAAAAAAATTGAAATGAAATGGCTCGGAAGAAGAAGGGGGAAGGAGAAAGATGAAAGGGGAAACTGTGAAATTGATGAAGAGAGTTCTCTCTATCTTATTACCAATATGACATATTGATGTACAGTTGTAATATTTGCTTGTAGTTATTAGCCCTTAAAAAAATTGAAATGAAATGGCTCGGAAGAAGAAGGGGAAGGAGAAAGATGAAAGGGAAACTGTGAAATTGATGAAGAGAGTTCTCCTCTATCTTATTACCAATATGACATATTGATGTACAGTTGTAATATTTGGCTTGTAGTTATTAGCCCTTAAAAAAATTGAAATGAAATGGCTCGGAAGAAGAAGGGGAAGGAGAAAGATGAAAGGGGAAACTGTGAAATTGATGAAGAGAGTTCTCCTTATCTTATTACCAATATGACATATTGATGTACAGTTGTAATATTTGGCTTGTAGTTATTAGCCTTAAAAAAATTGAAATGAAATGCTCGGAAGAAGAAGGGGGAAGGAGAAAGATGAAAGGGAAACTGTGAAATTGATGAAGAGAGTTCTCCTCTATCTTATTACCAATATGACATATTGATGTACAGTTGTAATATTTGGCTTGTAGTTATTAGCCCTTAAAAAAATTGAAATGAAATGGCTCGGAAGAAGAAGGGGGAAGGAGAAAGATGAAAGGGAAAACTGTGAAATTGATGAAGAGAGTTCTCCTCTATCTTATTACCAATATGACATATTGATGTACAGTTGTAATATTTGGCTTGTAGTTATTAGCCTTAAAAAAAATTGAAATGAAATGGCTCGGAAGAAGAAGGGGAAGGAGAAAGATGAAAGGGAAACTGTGAAATTGATGAAGAGAGTTCTCCTTATCTTATTACCAATATGACATATTGATGTACAGTTGTAATATTTGGCTTGTAGTTATTAGCCCTTAAAAAAATTGAAATAAATGGCTCGGAAGAAGAAGGGGGAAGGAGAAAGATGAAAGGAAAACTGTGAAATTGATGAAGAGAGTTCTCCTCTATCTTATTACCAATATGACATATTGATGTACAGTTGTAATATTTGGCTTGTAGTTATTAGCCTTAAAAAAATTGAAATGAAATGGCTCGGAAGAAGAAGGGGGAAGGAGAAAGATGAAAGGGAAAACTGTGAAATTGATGAAGAGAGTTCTCCTATATCTTATTACCAATATGACATATTGATGTACAGTTGTAATATTTGGCTTGTAGTTATTAGCCCTTAAAAAAATTGAAATGAAATGGCTCGGAAGAAGAAGGGGAAGGAGAAAGATGAAAGGGAAACTGTGAAATTGATGAAGGAGTTCTCCTCTATCTTATTACCAATATGACATATTGATGTACAGTTGTAATATTTGGCTTGTAGTTATTAGCCCTTAAAAAAATTGAAATGAAATGCTCGGAAGAAGAAGGGGGAAGGAGAAAGATGAAAGGGAAAACTGTGAAATTGATGAAGAGAGTTCTCCTATATCTTATTACCAATATGACATATTGATGTACAGTTGTAATATTTGGCTTGTAGTTATTAGCCCTTAAAAAAATTGAAATGAAATGGCTCGGAAGAAGAAGGGGGAAGGAGAAAGATGAAAGGGAAACTGTGAAATTGATGAAGAGAGTTCTCCTATCTTATTACCAATATGACATATTGATGTACAGTTGTAATATTTGGCTTGTAGTTATTAGCCCTTAAAAAAATTGAAATAAAATGGCTCGGAAGAAGAAGGGGAAGGAGAAAGATGAAAGGGAAACTGTGAAATTGATGAAGGAGTTCTCCTCTATCTTATTACCAATATGACATATTGATGTACAGTTGTAATATTTGGCTTGTAGTTATTAGCCTTAAAAAAATTGAAATGAAATGGCTCGGAAGAAGAAGGGGAAGGAGAAAGATGAAAGGGGAAACTGTGAAATTGATGAAGAGAGTTCTCCTCTATTTATTACCAATATGACATATTGATGTGCAGTTGTAATATTTGGCTTGTAGTTATTAGCCCTTAAAAAAATTGAAATGAAATGGCTCGGAAGAAGAAGGGGAAGGAGAAAGATGAAAGGGAAAACTGTGAAATTGATGAAGAGAGTTCTCCTCTATCTTATTACCAATATGACATATTGATGTACAGTTGTAATATTTGGCTTTAGTTATTAGCCCTTAAAAAATTGAAATGAAATGGCTCGAAGAAGAAGGGGGAAGGAGAAAGATGAAAGGGGAAACTGTGAAATTGATGAAGAAGTTCTCCTATATCTTATTACCAATATGACATATTGATGTACAGTTTAATATTTGCTTGTAGTTATTAGCCCTTAAAAAATTGAAATGAATGGCTCGGAAGAAGAAGGGGAAGGAGAAAGATGAAAGGGAAAACTGTGAAATTGATGTACAGTTGTAATATTTGGCTTGTAGTTATTAGCCCTTAAAAAAATTGAAATGAAATGGCTCGGAAGAAGAAGGGAAGGAGAAAGATGAAAGGGGAAACTGTGAAATTGATGAAGAGAGTTCTCCTCTATTTTATTACCAATATGACATATTGATGTACAGTTGTAATATTTGGCTTGTAGTTATTAGCCCTTAAAAAAATTGAAATGAAATGGCTGGAAGAAGAAGGGGGAAGGAGAAAGATGAAAGGAAAACAGTGAAATTGATGAAAGAGTTCTCCTTTATCTTATTACCAATATGACATATTGATGTACAGTTGTAATATTTGGTTGTAGTTATATTCCTTAAAAAAAATTGAAATAAATGGCTCGGAAGAAGAAGGGGGAAGGAGAAAGATGAAAGGAAAACTGTGAAATTGATGAAGAGAGTTCTCCTCTATCTTATTACCAATATGACATATTGATGTACAGTTTTAATATTTGGCTTGTAGTTATTAGCCCTTAAAAAAATTGAAATGAAATGGCTCGGAAGAAGAAGGGGGAAGGAGAAAGATGAAAGGGAAAACTGTGAAATTGATGAAGAGAGTTCTCCTCTATCTTATTACCAATATGACATATTGATGTACAGTTGTAATATTTGGCTTGTAGTTATTAGCCCTTAAAAAATTGAAAGAAATGGCTCGGAAGAAGAAGGGGAAGGAGAAAGATGAAAGGAAAACTGTGAAATTGATGAAGAGAGTTCTCCTTTATCTTATTACCAATATGACATATTGATGTACAGTTGTAATATTTGGTTTGTAGTTATATCCTTAAAAAAATTGAAATAAATGGCTCGGAAGAAGAAGGGGGAAGGAGAAAGATGAAAGGAAAACTGTGAAATTGATGAAGAGAGTTCTCCTCTATCTTATTACCAATATGACATATTGATGTACAGTTTAATATTTGGCTTGTAGTTATTAGCCCTTAAAAAAATTGAAATGAAATGGCTCGGAAGAAGAAGGGGGAAGGAGAAAGATGAAAGGGAAACTGTGAAATTGATGAAGAGAGTTCTCCTCTATCTTATTACCAATATGACATATTGATGTACAGTTGTAATATTTGGTTTGTAGTTATTCCTTAAAAAAATTGAAATAAAATGGCTCGGAAGAAGAAGGGGGAAGGAGAAAGATGAAAGGAAAACTGTGAAATTGATGAAGAGAGTTCTCCTCTATCTTATTACCAATATGACATATTGATGTACAGTTTAATATTTGGCTTGTAGTTATTAGCCCTTAAAAAAATTGAAATGAAATGGCTCGGAAGAAGAAGGGGAAGGAGAAAGATGAAAGGGAAAACTGTGAAATTGATGAAGAGAGTTCTCCTCTATCTTATTACCAATATGACATATTGATGTACAGTTGTAATATTTGGCTTGTAGTTATTAGCCCTTAAAAAAATTGAAATGAAATGGCTCGGAAGAAGAAGGGGAAGGAGAAAGATGAAAGGAAAACTGTGAAATTGATGAAGAGAGTTCTCCTTATCTTATTACCAATATGACATATTGATGTACAGTTGTAATATTTGGTTGTAGTTACTATTCCTTAAAAAAATTGAAATAAAATGGCTCGGAAGAAGAAGGGGGAAGGAGAAAGATGAAAGGAAAAACTGTGAAATTGATGAAGAGAGTTCTCCTCTATCTTATTACCAATATGACATATTGATGTACAGTTTTAATATTTGGCTTGTAGTTATTAGCCCTTAAAAAAATTGAAATGAAATGGCTCGGAAGAAGAAGGGGGAAGGAGAAAGATGAAAGGGAAAACTGTGAAATTGATGAAGAGAGTTCTCCTCTATCTTATTACCAATATGACATATTGATGTACAGTTGTAATATTTGGTTTGTAGTTACTATTCCTTAAAAAAATTGAAATAAAATGGCTCGGAAGAAGAAGGGGGAAGGAGAAAGATGAAAGGAAAAACTGTGAAATTGATGAAGAGAGTTCTCCTCTATCTTATTACCAATATGACATATTGATGTACAGTTTAATATTTGGCTTGTAGTTATTCGCCCTTAAAAAAATTGAAATGAAATGGCTCGGAAGAAGAAGGGGAAGGAGAAAGATGAAAGGGAAACTGTGAAATTGATGAAAGAGTTCTCCTCTATTTTATTACCAATATGACATATTGATGTACAGTTGTAATATTTGGCTTGTAGTTATTAGCCCTTAAAAAAATTGAAATGAAATGGCTGGAAGAAGAAGGGGGAAGGAGAAAGATGAAAGGAAAACTGTGAAATTGATGAAGAGAGTTCTCCTTTATCTTATTACCAATATGACATATTGATGTACAGTTGTAATATTTGGTTTGTAGTTACTATTCCTTAAAAAAAATTGAAATAAATGGCTCGGAAGAAGAAGGGGAAGGAGAAAGATGAAAGGAAAACTGTGAAATTGATGAAGAGAGTTCTCCTCTATCTTATTACCAATATGACATATTGATGTACAGTTTTAATATTTGGCTTGTAGTTATTAGCCCTTAAAAAAAATTGAAATGAAATGGCTCGGAAGAAGAAGGGGAAGGAGAAAGATGAAAGGGAAAACTGTGAAATTGATGAAGAGAGTTCTCCTCTATCTTATTACCAATATGACATATTGATGTACAGTTGTAATATTTGGCTTGTAGTTATTAGCCCTTAAAAAAATTGAAAGAAATGGCTCGGAAGAAGAAGGGGAAGGAGAAAGATGAAAGGAAAAACTGTGAAATTGATGAAGAGAGTTCTCCTTATCTTATTACCAATATGACATATTGATGTACAGTTGTAATATTTGGCTTGTAGTTATTAGCCCTTAAAAAAATTGAAATGAAATGGCTCGGAAGAAGAAGGGGGTAGGAGAAAGATGAAAGGAGAAACAGCTAAATTGATGAAGATAGTTCACCTCTATTTATTACCAATATGACATATTGATGCATAGTTGTAATATTTGGCTTGTAGTTATTAGCCTTAAAAAAATTGAAATGAAATGGCTCGGAAGAAGAAGGGAAGGAGAAAGATGAAAGGGGAAACTGTGAAATTGATGAAGAGAGTTCTCCTCTATCGTATTACCAATATGACATATTGATGTACAGTTGTAATATTTGGCTTGTAGTTATTAGCCCTTAAAAAAATTGAAATGAAATGGCTCGGAAGAAGAAGGGGAAAGGAGAAAGATGAAAGGAAAAACTGTGAAATTGATGAAGAGAGTTCTCCTCTATCTTATTACCAATATGACATATTGATGTACTGTCGTAATATTTGGCTTGTAGTTATTAGCGCTTAAAAAAATTGAAATGAAATGGCTCGGAAGAAGAGGGGGAAGGAGAAAGATGAAAGCGGAAACTCTGAAATTGATGAAGAGAGTTCTCCTCTATCTTATTACCAATATGACATATTGATGTACAGTTGTAATATTTGGCTTGTAGTTATTAGCCCTTAAAAAAAATTGAAATGAAATGGCTCGGAAGAAGAAGGGAGAAGGAGAAAGATGAAAGGAGAAACTGCTAAATTGATGAGGAGAGTTCTCCTCTATTTTATTACCAATATGACATATTGATGCATAGTTATAATATTTGGCTTGTAGTTATTAGCCCTTAAAAAAAATTGAAATGAAATGGCTCGGAAGAAGAAGGTTGAAGGAAAAAGATGAAAGGGAAAACTGTGAAATTGATGAAGAGAGTTCTCCTCTATCGTATTACCAATATGACATATTGATGTACAGTTGTAATATTTGGCTTGTAGTTATTAGCCCTTAAAAAAATTGAAATGAAATGGTTCGGAAGAAGAAGGGGGAAGGAGAAAGATGAAAGGAAAAACTGTGAAATTGATGAAGAGAGTTCTCCTCTATCTTATTACCAATATGACATATTGATGTACTGTTGTAATATTTGACTTGTAGTTAGTAGCGCTTAAAAAAATTGAAATGAAATGGTTCGGAAGAAGAAGGGGGAAGGAGAAAGATGAAACGGAAAACTGTGAAATTGATGAAGAGATTTCTCCTCTATCTCATTACCAATATGATATATTGATGTACAGTTGTAATATTTGGCTTGTAGTTATTATTCGTTAAAAAAATTGAAATGAAATGTTTCGGAAAAAGAAGGGGGAAGGAGAAAGATGAAAGGGAAAACTGTGAAATTGATGAAGAGAGTTCTCCTCTATCTTATTACCAATATGACATATTGATGTACAGTTATAATATTTGGTTTGTAGTTATTAGCCCTTAAAAAAATTTAAATGAAATGGCTCCGAAGAAGGGGGAAGGAGAAAGATGAAAGGGAAAACTGTGAAATTGATGAAGAGAGTTCTCCTCTATCTTATTAACAATATGACATATTGATATACAGTTGTAATATTTGGCTTGTAGTTATTATTTCTTAAAAAAAATTGAAATGAAATGGCTCGGAAGAAGAAGGGGGAAGGAGAAAGATGAAAGGAAAAACTGTGAAATTGATGAAGAGAGTTTTCCTCTATCTTATTACCAATATGACATATTGATGTACAGTTATAATATTTGTCTTGTAGTTATTAGCCCTTAAAAAAAATTGAAATGAAATGGCTCGGAAGAAGAAGGGGGAAGGAGAAAGATGAAAGGAGAAAATGTGAAATTGATGAAGAGAGTTCTCCTCTATCTTATTACCAATATGACATATTGATGTACAGTTGTAATATTTGGCTTGTAGTTATTATTCCTTAAAAAAAATTTAAATGAAATGGCTTGGAAGAAGAAGGGGGAAGGAGAAAGATGAAAGGGGAAACTGTGAAATTGATGAAGAGAGTTCTCCTCTATCTTATTACCAATATGACATATTGTTGTACAGTTGTAATATTTGGCTTGTAGTTATTAGCCCTCATAAAAAATTGAAATGAAATGGCTCGGAAGAAGAAGGGGGAAGGAGAAAGATGAAAGGAGAAAATGTGAAATTGATGAAGAGAGTTCTCCTCTATCTTATTACCAATATGACATATTGATGTACAGTTGTAATATTTGGCTTGTAGTTATTATTCCTTAAAAAAAATTTAAATGAAATGGCTCGGAAGAAGAAGGGGGAAGGAGAAAGATGAAAGGGGAAACTGTGAAATTGATGAAGAGAGTTCTCCTCTATCTTATTACCAATATGACATATTGATGTACAGTTGTAATATTTGGCTTGTAGTTATTAGCCCTTATAAAAAATTGAAATGAAATGGCTCGGAAGAAGAAGGGGGAAGGAGAAAGATGAAAGGGAAAACTGTGAAATTGATGAAGAGAGTTCTCCTCTATCTTATTACCAATATGACATATTGATGTACAGTTGTAATATTTGGCTTGTAGTTATTAGCCCTTAAAAAGAATTGAAATGAAATGGCTCGGAAGAAGAAGGGGGAAGAAGAAAGATGAAAGGGGAAACTGTGAAATTGATGAAGAGAGTTCTCCTCTATCTTATTACCAATATGACATATTGATGTACAGTTGTAATATTTGGCTTGTAGTTATTAGCCCTTTAAAAAAATTGAAATGAAATGGCTCGGAAGAAGAAGGGGGAAGGAGAAAGATGAAAGGGAAAACTGTGAAATTGATGAAGAGAGTTCTCCTCTATCTTATTACCAATATGACATATTGATGTACAGTTGTAATATTTGGCTTGTAGTTATTAGCCCTTAAAAAAAATTGAAATGAAATGGCTCGGAAGAAGAAGGTTGAAGGAAAAAGATGAAAGGGAAAACTGTGAAATTGATGAAGAGAGTTCTCCTCTATCGTATTACCAATATGACATATTGATGTACAGTTGTAATATTTGGCTTGTAGTTATTTGTCCTTAAAAAAAATTGAAATGAAATGGCTCGGAAGAAGAAGGGGGAAGGAGAAAGATGAAAGGGGAAACTGTGAAATTGATGAAGAGAGTTCTCCTCTATCTTATTACCAATATGACATATTGATGTACAGTTGTAATATTTGGCTTGTAGTTATTAGCCCTTAAAAAAATTGAAATAAAATGGCTCAGAAGAAGAAGGGGGAAAGAGAAAGATGAAAGGGAAAACTGTGAAATTGATGAAGAGAGTTCTCCTCTATCTTATTACCAATATGACATATTGATGTACAGTTGTAATATTTGGCTTGTAGTTATTAGCCCTTAAAAAAAATTGAAATGAAATGGCTCGGAAGAAGAAGGTTGAAGGAAAAAGATGAAAGGGAAAACTGTGAAATTGATGAAGAGAGTTCTCCTCTATCGTATTACCAATATGACATATTGATGTACAGTTGTAATATTTGGCTTGTAGTTATTAGCCCTTAAAAAAATTGAAATGAAATAGCTCGGAAGAAGAAGGGGGAAGGAGAAAGAAGAAAGGGGAAACTGTGAAATTGATGAAGAGAGTTCTCCTTTATCTTATTACCAATATGACATATTGATGTACAGTTGTAATATTTGGCTTGTAGTTATTTGCCCTTAAAAAAATTGAAATGAAATGGCTCGGAGGAAGAAGGGGGATGGAGAAAGATGAAAGGAGAAACTGTGAAATTAATGAAGAGAGTTCTCCTCTATCTTATTACCAATATGACATATTGATGTACAGTTGTAATATTTGGCTTGTAGTTATTAGCCCTTAAAAAAAATTGAAGTGAAATGGCTCGGAAGAAGAAGGGGGAAGGAGAAAGATGAAAGGGGAAATTGTGAAATTGATGAAGAGAGTTTTTCTCTATACAGTTGTAATATTTGGCTTGTAGTTATTAGCCCTTAAAAAAATTGAAATGAAATGGCTTTAAGATTTAAAAAAAAAAATTTGATCATTCTCAACAAAATAATTTTTAAAAAAAAATCATGACATAAAATTATCAAATGTTAAAAATGAAAACATCTTTTTTTTTAATAATCTTGCAAAAAATTACATTAAAATTTGATCTCTAAAATTTATTTTTCAGAATATATATTTAATATATAATTTTTTATTGTGTTTTTAAATTTTAAATAGATTTATTCATCATTATTTTTTTTCTATTATTTTTTATCAATTATGTGAATTTTTTATATCATTTTAGTCATTTAACTGTATAATTTTGATATAAGAGTTAGTTATGCACTACTATTGCAATCAATTAGCTTCATGGTATGCTACATTCCCTCCGTCTTCTTAGTATGCAACACGTCGAAGTGTTGCCTATTGTTTAGAATATACAACACGGTAAAATGTTGCCTATTAATTTGAATTAACTACCTACTAAAGTGTTATCTATCAGATTGATATGCAATCCTTGGAAACATTGCTTATTCTTCTAATTATGCAACCCATATCAATATGCAACTATTGAAAGGTTCTCTTTTTGGCTAAAATAAGGGTTGTTTTTGTAGTGAAAATACAAAAAAAAAAACATGTATAATCATTTAATTATTAAATAAATTTGTACACAATAAAATTTAAAAAAGAGATAAATCCTCAGCTGAAATTCTTAAGAATTATAGGAACTTGAGACAAGGCATAGTTACCCAAATAAATAAATAAAAAAAACTCCTACAATTGCACAAATTCAGACAATAGACAATTTTTGCTTAATTTAGAAAGTTCATTTGAGTTAAGTCCTTGCCACAGACGACTATCTACGGTTACACATATGCAAAATGAATTATAATGCATATAATTTGAATTTAGTTCAGTAGTCAGCAGTAACTAGAGACTCAATTAATAGTAATTAGTGTAAGATGCATGGATCAGTTTCCAAATCTGTTTTGTCTTTGTGCAACAATGGAAAGAAGCCTGGAGACCCCTTGAGTCCAGATATCATAGTCCCCTTGATTTCTACACTCAATCTCTACAATTCCCCTTGTATCTGTCTTCAACCCAAAGTATTTCCGCTTTTTGCCATTATCAAGTAGTAGTAAGTCTCTGCAAATATCTAGCATAGCATCTGCAACTTCAAGATTACAAAGAATTTAGTATCTGTTTATGATCAGGATTATCCCCACATATAAGGAAAACAATGTTGTGACTTGTGAAGCCAAAGGTAGCTTACTCTTTTTCTTTTTGGTAATGGATCCTGCAACATGTCTGCTCTTCATTTTCAGCATCACCTGAAAAATTTACAAACCATGATGAACTGAAACAGATAAAGAATCCCATCATCAGGTGTGAATTCTTGAAAGGAAAAAAAATTACCTGGCCTATTTGATGTATGTAAACAAAAACTATTTTCCAGTGAAGATCACCTGCAGTTTTCATCATTATTCATTACTATGTCAAGTCATTTTGCCAACAAAATAAAATTGATTTAATACTAGCAGCAACATTTGTGATTGATGTTGTGTTACCTTTGCGGGTTCGTTTGAGTAATTCACTTCCCTTAGCAAGTAGCTCTTGGCTGCAGACGCCTAGAAAATTTTCTCCATTAAGAATCTCCCCACCATCACTTGTGCTGGTATTGTTGCTATTATTGTTATTGGTAATTGTAGTACCTTTGCCACAAATTCCAATCCTCCCCTGCCTTTCTTTAATGGTGTCACTGCAGCAATGTTCCATACCTCTTTCAATGCTCTTGCCTTCAGGGTAGCTGCTCCTCTTAGAGTTACAAACATTAATAATTAAGATCAGGGTCATCATTACTATCTCTTAGTGTCACACTACCCATGCCAACATGAAAACAAGACACATTTTGTCATATGAAGCGGCTTATTGACAATGCAACTATACTCTTGTTGATTCTTGACAGTGTCATCAAGGAGTGCTACCTGTTGCAGCTGCAGCGGTAAGAGTAGTGATATCATCTTAAGAGCTGACATTGACAGCTGAGCTAACCACAGAAGCTAGGTGATCACTCTCAGCCCCTATTGCCTCAGTAGCCTTGACGCACTGCGCGGCCACCAATGTGGCTGTAGAGGCCACAGCCATGCCAGTCTTGGCCATCCTCTCATCCTTGCTTGGTGCAGATGAAGCAGCCATTGCAGCCGCGATGGCTGCCACAACAGAAGCCACTGCAGCCACTAAGATGGTAGGATGCAACTAAGCGTTGTGAGTTCTTGTTTCTTGTTTCTTCTTCTCCCTCCTGTCTCTGGCCATGCTGGTAAGTCTGTGCAAATATCTAGCACAACAACTGCAAATTCAAGATTACAAAGAGTTTAATATCTATTTATGATCAGGATTATCCCTATATACAAGGAAAACAATGATGTGATTTGTGAAGCCAAAGGTAGCTTACTCTTTCTTTTTGGTAATGGTTCCTGCAACATGTCTGCTCTTCATTTTCAGCATCACCTGAAATTTTTACAAACCATGATGAACTAATACTAATAAAGAATTCCATCATCTGGTGTGAATTCTTGAAAGGAAAAAAAAATTACCTGCCTATATATATAGCAAATTATTGTCTCTTGAAAACTTTACAATGACCAGACAGAAAAAAGAAAGTAAAGACACAATAAAATTCAGTTTCATCTACTAGTTTTTGCCAAGACTAAAGATCTAAGATGAGCATATTGATAATTAAAATATAGGGAAAGAAAAATACAATTAGAAGAAAGAGAAAAAAGCTTAATGAAAAAAAAACTTATTTTTTAAAATTTACCTGTGATTTTGTGTATCTATCTTCAGTGATGTAGCAGAATTCCTGCACATTCGAGGGTTAATTTCCTCATACTTCCTGAACATTGAGAAGTGAAAAAGCAATAATTAATTAATTAATCAATTAATTAGAATTATGAAGTTTGATAAGATATATGATAAAGAAAGGCGTTGAATGAATGCCTACGATGCAATGAGCATGGAGAAAACACCGATAAACTGAAGTACCGAGCATGGAGAAGCAGAGTTTATACATAGGAATTTATCAATGTAAAAAATGGAGAGAAAAAGAATCTCTACTGCACACAACACATCACTAATTGGCTTGCTTTATTTTCATAAAAGTTTAAAGTATAAAAGTTTTTACCACTAACATGAATTTAAGTATACTGAGAGTTGAAGAACTTGTCAAGAAACTCTCTTGAACTTTGCTGAATCTATCAACCCCTTCCTCCTCCCTGAAGAAGTAAGTTTAGTTACGCAGAGAAAAAGAAAAAGTGAAGGTAATTGGAAGCATTGTGAAAAACCTAGTAGTAAATTGATTGAACTGGAAGCATTCTCGGCCAACTCCAACACCTACAATAACTATGAATCTAATGTTAAGTTCCCTAACTTGAGATTCCACCACCAATAATTAAAATTTTCAAGCCCTAAAATTGACATTATTTATTGATTAAAGCACAGGCAGGCGAATACACAATAACAATAAAACATTGCAATGATTAATAGGATCATAATTAATTAAACAGTAATTTCTCATAAAAGAAGAAAAAATTTTATTACCAAAATTTCTCATCAACTTCAGCCATAACAAAGCTGAGTAAAGTAAGGAGCCTATCTGTGATGAAAAGAGCACGGGCACCACGGGAGAGCAGAGCATACCAGCACCCAGCCAGGGACCAAGCAAAACGTCGCAAGTAGAACAAGGCGAGCAAATTGGAATCGAGCAGAGAAAAGTTCAGAAGCTCAAAATGCAGAGCGACTAACACTACGGCGATGCGAGCAATGACGAGTACGAAGGCGCACGAGCAGCAACAAGCACGACGGCGCGCGAGCAGAGACAAGCACGACGGCGACGCTAGCAAAGAGGAAGACAACTTCAGAAGCAACGATGAGAAAATGCAAAGCAGCGACGAGCACGACGGCGATGCGAGCAGAGAGGAACACAACTTCACAAGCAACGATGAGGAAATTGAACAAACGAGGGTAAATCGCGCATCAATAAAATTTCGAAATGGTTGGGGTTAGGCCGTTAGGTTTCTAATTAAAAATAAGGCTACTTGTTTGGGCGCCGTTATTTTCATAAAAAGATCCTTTTTTTATTTTTTAGTATGTTTGATAAATTTTTAGTAGTAAAAGTAAAAGCATTAGAAAAATAAAAAATATTTTTTTTTGAGAAGTTGTAATTTATATTTTTTCTTAAAAGATATTTTTCTCTTGAAAAAAGATATTTTTCATGTAATAAATAAATAAAAAAGTATTTTTATATTTGTTACGGTAGGTAACCAGAGATTAATGGGCTGGATGGCGTTGGTTGGCCCAAGCGTATGAAGGAGGAGGCTTGCAAGTGGATCTACAACTTGGGGACCTCCGTCCGACTTGTGCGCATGGAAGAATGGGGGGTGGTACCTGCAAAGACACTCCAATGCCTAAGTCAGCAAGGGTGTGAGCGGGTCTAGAGAGTATTGGGACTTAGAGATACCTGAGGGGTGTCAGTGTATTTATAGTGGTGAGCCAATAACCACCGCTGAAGTAGTTTCGCCTTTCAAGGGAAATAACCGTCCCTTTATCTTAGGGAGGTTAAGATATGGCTCCTGGAAGTGGTTAGAGAGATTCTAGGGGCAGTTATCCTCTTGAGGGAGGGTTTGTCTGCCAGCTAATCCTCGTACCGACTTCTTTAGAGCAAGTCGTGAAGATAGCCAACTTCGAGGTATCTGGTCGGTGTGATGAAAGGCTCAACTCTTTTGGGTTGGGCCTTTTTCTTAGATCCTGGGCCTTAGTGTTGGGCCAGGGTATGAACAGTGCCCCTACTCGAGTCCAATTTCTCTTCAAGATTTGGGTTCGAGTATTCTACTCGGGGTTGTAGCCGACTTGTTGGAGGACCGACGTGATGGTTTGTAACCGATGTGACTTTTCGTGACCTTTTGGTTCTGACAGTTACGTCTAATCAAGGGTCGCGTCCGTTACGGATTTGCGTAGGGATTGATGGCCTTGGTAACAGTGCATTCTTATTAATGACTACTCCGTTTTTACCATTATGCCCCTAGCATGTTTATAAATACTTTCCCTCTCCTTCGTTATTTCGTTTCTGCGATTTGAAATTTTCTCTTCTACTTTGCTTGTTTGTGGTGCAATCTCTGTTTGAAGGCTTTCATCTTCCTTTCCTTTTACACCCAGACAAAGGTTAGTCATTTCTTCTCTTTTCTACGAAAAAATGCTTCTGGCTTTCATGTTTTAGAGAGAAGTTGGTTTGTAGGTTCTGACTCCGTATTCCCCTTAGAGACCATGTTTTTTATTTTTCTTTTTCTTTTTCCTTTGTAGGTTTTTCTCACCTTTTAGGAAAAATAATGGCCTCTGTAGACATTCTTGCTCAGTGGGTTGATGTCACTGTATTAGGAGAGGAACCTTTGGTGGATGCCGAATTTATCACCCACCTTCGCACTCATCACAGGCTTTGTACGTCTGAGGAGGATGAGCCGAAATATGAGTTAGTGGCCCCGGGTCCGGAGGATCGGGTGTGTTTTGAGAGGGCCACTGAGGCGGCCCCTCATTTCTTCTTCATGTACGAGAGTATGATTACCCGTTTGGGTGTTTTTCTTCCCTTTTCCAACTTTGAAGTTGATGTTTTACGCCACTGCCGAGTTGCTCCTACTCAGCTTCATCCCAACTCTTGGGATTTTTTGAAAATTTACCAGTTCATCAGTCATGCCCTGGAATTTCCGATGTCTTTGAGGATTTTTTTCTATCTCTTCCATATGACCAAGCCCTTTAGTGGACAAAATATAAACAGCAATGTGTGTCCTTCCGAGCTATCCAAGGTCGGAGGGTTTTCACTCTTTTTGATGAATCTTTTCATGACTTCAAAAATTACTTTTTCAAAGTGCAAGCTGTAGAGGGTCACCACCCCTTTTTTCTGAATGATGACTCTTCTCCTCGCTTTCCTCTATATTGGCTGGAGGCCTCCCCTTGTGATAAATATGGCCTGAATGACCTGGATGAAGTGGAGGCAGCCATTGTGGGGTTCCTCCGAGAAGTGTGGGGGAGGGCCCCATATTTGGACACTAAAAAGTTTCTCCAGGGGTTTCCGACCTTTGTCCAGGCACAATTAGGTGGCTTTTTCTTGCTTATTAAATTTCTGACTTGTCTGACTTGCTTTTCCGACTTGTCTAATCTATTGGTTGTTACTTGCAGAGATGGCGAAGAGGAATTCGAATGAGTCTTACCAGAGGGTGCAGGAAGCTAAAGCGAGGTCCCGGGCCAGGACTGGTGGTGCCAAGGCGGTTATCCCTCCTCCTCCCCCTCCTCCTCGAAATTTGGGGACTCCTTCAGAGTCCATTGTGATTTCAGCTTTTTCTCAGCCACCCCCCTCTCCCCGACCTTCTCCTGATCCAGAGAGGAAGAAGCGCAAGGCTTTGGAGCCTGGCTCTTCTTTAGAAGGTGAGGTTAAAATTGATGCTCCTGCATTCATCCGGAAATACATCTATCCCCATACTCGTATAGGTATGGATGATGTTTCTGTCCGAAACCACCTTACCTCTCTGGCTGAGGAGAGTATCAGGGCGGCGGGGGTCTGTACCAAGCTCTTAGATATCTTTGAGAAGGCCCCTCTTAGTTCTTTGGGTTCAACCTCGAAGGTTGAAGAGCTAGAGGGAAGACTTCTCATGTATTAGGAGCATGAGAAGGAGTTGAAGAAGGAAGTTACCAAATTGAGGGAGGAGAGAGATAACCTTCGGGAGAAGGAGAGCAAGCTGCAGGCTCAGTGCAACATGGAGGTGGGCCTAAGGAAGACTGCCCAGGAGAGTTACCAGAGCTTGTTCGAGGACCTTGTGGGGGTTAGAAAAGATTTGTTGAATGCTCGGGCTGCCTACGCCGAGTTGGAGGACTCCATTGCTGAGGGATCTGAGGAAGCTTGGAGGATTTTTAAGGATCAGGTCGGAGTCATTGCCCCCGACTTGGATCTTTCCCCTTTAGACCCCGACAAGGTTGTGATTGATGGGGCCATTGTTTATCCCCCAGCTCCTCAGGTTGTCTCCGAGTCAGAGTTGAAGACTTGGGGGCAAAGAATCATTGAGTCCCCTCCTCGTTCGGAGGATGCTCCGAGTTCCTCAAAGCCCCAAGGTTCCTTATTTCCGACTCCTATGGATACTTCTCTCCCTGGCCCTGAAGTTGCTCCGACTACTCTTCCTGGCTCTGGTGGTGATCCGTCTACTCCTCTGCAAAAATAATTTTTGTTGGCTATATGGGGGCCCAGCCTGTGGGTCCCCCCTTTTTTAAACTCTTTATGTTTGTTTGTTGGTGGTGGTGTTTGTTGAACAATTTCTTCTGGCCTTTTAAGGCCGTAAACGAAAAATACCCTTTTTGATAAGGGTTTAAGTTAACAAAATAAATACCCTTTTTTGGATAAGGGTTTGATGTTAATAAATACCCTTTTTTGGATAAGGGTTTAAATTACCTTATGTGTGCCTGCTTTTTTGATAGTGATTTTTCGAACTCTCCTTGATCTTTTCTAAAAAAACCTTTTCTTTGGCTTGTCTGTCTTTCTGCACCTTTTTGTTTTAAGGATTTTAAAGACAGCTTTCTGATCTTTTCCTGGGTTTTTCGATCTCTTTTGTTCATTCCTCGTACTCAATTTTGTTTTATTGAGTTTTTATGACTTAGGTTATTTTTGCGATGCGTTTCTTTATTTCTCGGCTTTTCCGACTTGTAAGTCAGATATTTTCCGAGTTTATTACGATCAACTTTTATAACCTCTTTACACCGACTTGTACCTCGTCGTTTTATCCTGACGACCATCAAGGTCGGTTCATGGGATTTTCACGTTTTGTCGAGCTTAAGTCGGCGCGTTTCGTCGAGAGAAAAAGAAAACAAAGAAGGAATTTATAAGAGATATTTGTAAGATGAAAAAGATCTTTATTAATTGGGGAGGTACCTTATTGCTACTAAGGGTTTTTGACAATCTATTTCCCTTAGCCTCTACTATGATGCCTCGTTAAAAACCCTTCTCCAGAAAAAACCCTTTGATATTTGGGAAAAAATCATGAAGTTGGGAAAAGAGTACATCAGGGAGTAGAGTTCGCTTTTAACTGTAGTACCTTTTCATATTACAAGCATGCCACGACCTTGGTAACTCGGTGCCGTTTAAGTCGGTCACCTTGTAATAACCTTTTCTTAAGACCTCATTGATTTTGTAAGGTCCCTTCCAATTTGCAGCGAGTTTTCCTTCCCCTGATTTGTTGACTCCAATGTCGTTTCTGATCAAGACCAAGTCATTCGGGGTGAATGTTCTTCGAATGACTTTTTTGTTGTACCTTGTAGTCATCCTTTGCTTCAACGCTGCTTCTCTTATCTGGGCTTCTTCTCGGACTTCGGGGAGCAAGTCGAGCTCCTCTTTGTGCCCCTGTATGTTTCCGACCTCGTCGTGTAGAATTACTCTTGGACTTTGTTCGTTGACTTCTATTGGTATCATGGCTTCTACGCCATAGACTAGTCGGAAGGGCGTTTCTCCAGTGGCGGACTGGGGGGTTGTCCTGTAAGCCCATAGCACTTGTGGGAGCTCTTCGGCCCAGGCTCCCTTTGCATCTTGTAATCTTTTCTTCAGCCCTGCCAGTATGATTTTGTTGGCTGCCTCGGCTTGCCCATTGGCTTGCGGATGCTCCACCGAGGTGAACTGGTGTTTGATTTTCATATTGGCTACTAGGCTTCTAAAGGTAGAGTCGGTGAACTGGGTTCCATTATCTGTAGTAATGGAATAGGGTATCCCATATCTTGTGATGATATTTTTGTATAGGAACCTCCGACTTCTCTGTGCGGTGATGGTGGCCAATGGTTCTGCTTCTATCCATTTTGTGAAGTAATCTATTCCCACGATCAGGTATTTGACCTGTCCTGGCGCCTGGGGAAAAGGACCTAATAAGTCCATTCCCCATTTCGCAAAGGGCATGGAGAAGTGATGCTGATGAGCTCCTCCGGGGTAGCCACGTGGAAATTTGTATGCATCTGGCATGGTTGACACTTTTTCACAAATTTGGTTGTATCTTTCTGCAAGGTCGGCCAGTAGAATCCAGCTCAGATCACTTTCCTGGCTAATGACCTTGCTCCGAGATGATTTCTGCAGATCCCACTATGGACTTCCTCTAACACCTCGGTGGTTTTTGAGGTCGGTACGCACTTTAACAATGGTGTTGATATCCCCCTCCTGTAGAGAATATTTTTCACCAAGGTGTAGTGTTGTGCTTCCCTCCAGATTTTCTTGACCTCTTTCTCCTCCTTCGGGAGGATGTCGAATTTCATGTATTCGACCAAGGGGTTCATCCATCCGAGGCTTAATCCGACTACCTCAAGGACCTCTTGTTTGTCTTTTTCTTTTACTATGGAGGGTTCCTGGAGAGTTTCCTGGATCAGGCTTCTGTTATTCCCTCCTGGCTTGGTACTTGCTAACTTGGATAGGGCGTCTGCTCTGCTATTTAGATCCCGAGTTATGTGTTTGACCTCGGTTTCTGCAAAGCGCCCAAGGTGTTCCAAGTTTTTTCCAAGTACTTCTTCATATTTGGGTCCTTTGCCTGATACTCTCCACTTATCTGGGAGGTCACCACTTGCGAGTCGCTGTATATCATCACCTTTGTAGCACCGACTTCTTCCGCCAGCTTCAATCCAGCAATCAAGGCTTCATACTCTGCCTGATTATTTGAAGCTGGGAATTCAAATTTGAGGGAAACATCTATCTGGGTTCCTCTTTCATCCACCAGTATTATGCCTGCACCGCTTCCTGTTTTGTTTGAGGACCCATCTACATAGAGTTTCCATGTAGTTGGTTTTTTCTCGTGGTCTCCTGCGTATTCTGCAATGAAGTCGGTAAGGCACTGGGCTTTAATCGCCGTCCGAGTTTCATACTTCAAGTCGAACTCGGAGAGCTCTATTGCCCATTGAACCATTCTCCCTGCAACATCCGTCTTTTGGAGGATTTGCTTCATGGGTTGGTTCGTGCGGACTCTTATTGTGTGAGCTTGAAAGTAAGGCCGTAGTCTTCGTGAGGCTACTACTAAGGAGTAGGCAAACTTCTCTAGTTTGTGGTACCTTAGCTCAGGGCCTTGTAGAACTTTACTGATGAAATATACTGGGTACTGACCGGCCTCGTCTTCTCTTATCAGGGCCGATGAGACGGCCTTGTCTGCTACAGATAAGTATAGGACGAGGTCTTCTCCAGCTATAGGTCGGGTCAGAATAGGAGGTTGGCTCAAGAATCTTTTGAACTCCTGGAACGCTTCTTCGCATTCAGGAGTCCATTCGAACTGACATCCCTTTCTCAATAAGGAGAACAGTGGAAGGGATTTTAGTGCTGATCCTGCCAAAAATCTGGAGAGGGCTGCAAGTCGGCCATTCAGTTGTTGGACCTCTCTTAAACAAGTCGGGCTTTTCATCTCCAGGATAGCTCTACACTTATCGGGATTTGCTTCGATCCCTCTTTGTGTCAGCATAAACCCTAGAAATTTTCCTGCCTCTACCGCGAAGGCACACTTTGCGGGATTTAGTCTCATCCCGTGTAACCTTATAGTGTCAAAGACTCGTGAGAGATCTGACAAGAGGTCAACTTCTTTTTCGGTTTTCACCAACATGTCATCGACGTATACTTCCATTAGGCTTCCAAGGTGAGAGGCGAACACCTTATTCATCAACCTCTGGTATGTGGCCCCTGCATTTTTCAATCCAAATGGCATGACCACGTAGCAGAAATTAGCTCTGGGCGTGATGAATGACGTCTTCTCCTGGTCCGGCTCATACATCGGGATTTGGTTATACCCCGAGTAGGCGTCCATGAACGACAAGTATTGATACCCCGAGCTGGAGTCTAGTAGGGTGTCAATACTTGGCAGTGGATAAGGGTCCTTGGGACATGCCTTATTTAAGTCGGTATAGTCGACACACATTCTCCATTTGCCATTTTGTTTTTTGACTAGCACTACATTGGCTAGCCATGTTGGGTACTTGACTTCTCTGATGAAGTCGGCTTCTAGGAGTGCCTGTACTTGCTCTTCTACTACCAGGGCTCGTTCCGGGCCGAGCTTGCGTCTTCTTTGTTGTACGGGTCGGGACCCCGAGTAGACCAAAAACTTGTGGGACATGAGCTCGGGGTCTATCCCTGGCATGTCGGAGGCCTTCCAGGCGAAGAGATCGGAGTTATCTCTTAGGAGCTTAGTCAACCCTTGTTTTAGGGTTTCCCCTAGGTTGGCTCCTATGTGAGTATTTTTTTCCTTCCTCTTCGCCTACCTGTATCTCCTCGTTTTTTCCTCCCGACTGTGGTCGCAGCTCTTCTCTAGCCCTTGCACCTCCGAGCTCTATTGTGTGGACTTCTCGGCCTTTTCTTCTCAGGTTTAGGCTTTCATTGTAGCATTTCCTTGCTAATTTCTGGTCTCCCCTTACCGTTGCTATCCCCGCTGAGGTCGGAAATTTCATACAAAGGTGGAGAGTGAAAACCACCGCTCTGAGTCGATTAAGGGTAGCTCTGCCGATTAAAGCGTTATATGCTGACCCTACATCGATGACTATGAAGTCTATATTCAGAGTTTTTGATTTTTTCCCCTTTTCCAAAATTGGTGTGGAGGGGCAAAAATCCCAGTGGCTTTATTGGCGTGTCACCTAATCCGTACAAGATGTCGGGGTAGGCTCTTAACTCTTTTTTATCCAACCCTAGTTTGTCAAAGGCGGGCTTGAAAAGAATGTCCGCTGAGCTTCCTTGGTCTACTAGGGTTCTATGGAGATAGGCATTTGCTAGGATCATAGTTATTACCACTGGGTCATCATGTCCAGGGATTATTCTTTGCCCATCTTCTTTTGTGAATGAAATGGTAGGGAGGTCGGATGACTCTCCTCCGACCTGGTAGACTCTCTTGAGATGCCTTTTGCGAGAGGATTTGGTGAGTCCCCCTCCCGCAAACCCCCCTGAGATCATATGGATATGTCTCTCCGGAGTCTGTGGTGGTGGGTCTCTTCTATCCATATCATCTCGCTTTCTCTTCCCATGACTGTCCGACCTTTCTATGAGATATCTGTCAAGCCGACCTTCTCTAGCTAGCTTTTCTATCACATTTTTAAGGTCATAGCAGTCGTTTGTGGAGTGACCATATATTTTATGGTACTCGCAGTAGTCGCTGCGGCTCCCCCCTTTTTTATTTTTAATGGGTCTGGGGGGTGGCAGCCTTTCAGTATTACAAATCTCTCTGTATACATCCACTATAGAGACCTTTAGAGGAGTATAAGAATGATATTTCCTTGGTCTATCGAGACCGAGTTCTTCCTTCTTCTTGGTTTCCCTCTCCCTTTCTTTTGTTGAGGGAGGGTGCCCAGGTCGCCAACTCGGGTCTCTCAGCTTAGCATTTTCCTCCATGTTGATGTACTTTTCAGCTCTCTCCTGTACATCACTTAAGGAGGTGGGGTGTCTTTTAGATATGGACTGTGAGAAGGGACCTTCTCTAAGCCCATTGACTAACCCCATTATGACTGCCTCAGTGGGCAGGTCTTGGATTTCTAGACATGCTTTATTGAACCTTTCCATGTAGGCTCGTAAGGATTCTCCGACCTCCTGCTTTATCCCCAGGAGGCTTGGCGCATGCTTTACTTTGTCTTTCTGAATAGAGAACCTCATCAAGAACTTCCTTGAGAGGTCTTCAAAACTGGTGACCGACCTTGGGGGGAGGCTGTCGAACCACTTCATCGCTGCTTTCGACAAGGTTGTCGGAAAAGCTTTGCATCGCGTTGCATCAGAGGCATCAGCCAGATACATCCGGCTTTTAAAGTTGCTCAAATGATGCTTCGGATCTGTGGTTCCGTCGTAGAGGTCCATATCGGGGCTTTTAAAGTTTCTTGGAACTTTTGCCCTCATTATGTCCTCACTGAAAGGATCTTCCCCCCCTAAGGGCGACTCTTCTCTATCGTCACGGGAGTTCCGACCTTTGAGGGAGGATTCCAACTTTAAGAGTTTTTTCTCTAACTCTTTTCGTCGATCCATCTCCTCTCTTAGGTGCTTTTCTATCTCCCTTTGTCGCTCCCGTTCCTGTTCTAGTTGTTCCAAACGACTTTGGTGGACATGGACTAATCCCATAAGTTCAGTTGCGTGGGACTGTCCGTCTTTCTCCGAGTCGCGCCCTTCTGAGGAATTCACCTTCGGAGTTTTGACTCTGGAGGTACCCTCTCTGTGTTGATCGTTGGTTCCCTGGTGGAGGGTTAGGTCCACGTCATTATTTCCGGTGTTCGGATTCTCTTGTTCGGAATCCGTCTCCACATGACCCTCCTCAAGGGATCTGTCCGCCATCACTGGTTGATCTCTCGGGTCCCCGGCAACGGCGCCAATGTTACGGTAGGTAACCAAAAATTAATGGGCTGGATGGCATTGGTTGGCCCAAGCATATGAAGGAGGAGGCTTGCAAGTGGATCTACAACTTGGGGACCTTCGTCCGACTTGTGCGCATGGAAGAATGGGGGGTGGTACCTGCAAAGACACTCCAATGCCTAAGTCAGCAAGGGTGTGAGCGGGTCTAGAGAGTATTGGGACTTAGAGATACCTGAGGGGTGTCAGTATATTTATAGTGGTGAGCCAATAACCACCACTGAAGTAGTTCCGCCTTTCAAGGGAAATAACCGTCCCTTTATCTTAGGGAGGTTAAGATATGGCTCTTGGAAGTGGTTAGAGAGATTATAGGGGCAGTTATCCTCTTGAGGGAGGGTTTGTCTGCCAGCTAATCCTCGTACCGACTTCTTTAGAGCAAGTCGTGAAGATAGCCGACTTCGAGGTATCTGGTCGGTGTGATGAAAGGCTCAACTCTTTTGGGTTGGGCCTTTTTCTTAGATCCTGGGCCTTATTGTTGGGTCAGGGTATGAACAATATTGTTATACCCAAATATAATTGATAGATAAAAAAATCTTTTTGTATGAGATATCCAAACATAAAATTACTTTTACTTTTCCATAAGTTCTTTTAGAAAAAAATAACTCAAAAAAAAATCTTTTCTTAGAAGCTCATCCAAACAAGCTCTTAGAATTTTGTTTTGAAATCAGTAAATAATATATAAACTATAAAGATGTATTCTGTGCTAAGTTAAAAAAAAAAAGAAAAAGTAATTTTTGTTAAAATATTTGGAGAGAAGATCAAAATTTTAGGTGCAAAATTTTAATTTATTTTTGGCAACATTTATAATGAGAAGCTTATTACAAATTTATGAACAAGACTTATAAAGTGTAATATAAATATCACAAATATTGCTGGTTTAATTTACAAAAAGAACACTTCTTACATGTACTTTAATTGAACAAAGGGGACATTTATGATGTGTTGTTAAAAAAGAATTGTAATAGTTTTATTTTTATATAACAACTATTAAGTATTGTCTTTAATTAGTTTAAATAACATTTTTTAGTATTATTTGCCATACATGTTTCAATAAATAAAAAATATTGTAGGGAATTTTATAAACAGGGTAAAAGTCATTGGTACCGACTCCTCCAAAAATATTAAACTTGTTATTTACTATTTAGTTATCATGCCATTCTTATATTTTTCAACTAATTTTTTTTTGAGTTAATTGTTAAACTAATTTCCAAAAGATCGTGTGTGTCAATTTATTAATTGAAATATTATACATGTCAAATTGAATCTTAAAAAAATATAACTATAAATCATATTAGTTATTTTAGTAATTAAATGATGACATATTATTTTTTTTTTTTTTTTTGGTTTCCCACGGTATCCCCCAACCCGACAGGCCAAGGACTAATCCGTCGCGGTACTGAGCTCCATTTAAGGGTTTGCCGCTGGCCAATGAGTTGCTGCATGCACAAGGCGGGATTCGAACCCCCGACACTTGCTTAAGCGGACTAGTGAGCTAACCACTAGACCAACCCAACTTGGTTAAATGATGACATATTATTTGATGATAGGTGATAAACATTTATTTTGATATATCTCATTCTGATGGATAGCATTAAAGCAGAATCTTGTATCCATGAACCAGCATCATTGTGTTTAAGAAAATGTTGCTCTGCCTAAAATGAAAACTGCAAAACGGATTCCATGTTAATCGCAAAGGGCTGAATGAGAAAGAAAAATTCCTATAGAAAAGTAATCATTGATGCTTCACAATATTGTGTCTACTTACCGTTTCTTCAACTATTACTCCTCTTAAACCACTGAACTCGCAGTGAATTGGGGTTTCAGAGCTGATTCTCCCAGAAATGCTAACAACCAAGGGTAAGATTTCCGCATCTAACAGTTGTGCTGGAAAGCGAAGAAATCCGAAGCAAGGTCACAAATCACAAGAGCACATATTGCATCACTAATTACGAAGTAGCAAGTAGAAATGCACATCAACTCTACATTAATAAGAAGTATCATTACAGGTAATTTACTAAAAGAAACAAGTATTGTAAAGAGTAAATTAATGATAAATATGATATCACAGACACCAATATCATAGATAATGTCTGAAGCATACAACAAAATGTCGTTACCAAAATGGTTACAATAAAAATTTGCATGTTGCAACAAAAAAGCTTAGCAAAAATGAGGTGAACACAAGAGAAAATGGATGATAAACAAAGAAGTCATACAAGGCCAATGTTCAATAGCAACAACTGCTTTCCAGTCATATGCAAAACCAAAATTCCTAGAAGCTACAATTAGAAAAATTAATCAAGGTTAAGAAAGATGATACAAGTAACAAAAATAATTTATACCGAATGTATTATTTTATTATATCTAATTTAATTATAATTAAATTTTAGTTAAATTTTTAAATTTTTAATTTTATTGGTTCGTCACAAATTCGGTCCTAAGAACCTTCGTTATTTCTTATCATTCCATCAAAGATCATATTACTAGATATATAATTAAATTGGGTTGGTCTAGTAATTAGTTCACTAATATATTTAAGTAAGTATTGGAATTCGAATTCTGTCTTATACATGTAGCAATTTATTAGTCAATAATAAATCTTTAAATAGAACTTAGTACCACAGTTGTAAATTAATTCTTGGTTTAGAAGATGCGATAAAGAAAATTACTATAAAAAAATTACTATATATATTCACGCACATATTAATTCCTCCCTGTTAACTCAGTTTCAATCCACACACACACATTGCAATTTGTTTATTATTAGATAGATCAGTGGATAGATCAAATCAACTGAATAATTAATCATGTTTGTTTGCCGGGTGACAGGTCGGGTGAACGAGGTGGAAAGAGATGTGGGAAATCTGGACCTGGTTGAGGAGTGGATGGACCTCCTGGGTTTGTGCTGAGAAGTGGATGGCTGAGATCTCACGAGTCACGACCTCCCGAGGTGTGGTGTTGGAGAGGGGCGCCGTCTATGGGAATCCGTACAGATGGCAGTAAGGTGAGGGATAGTGACGTACCTCGGGGAGGGGTAGGGCCCTCCCCCTATATACTCTGGATCTAGGGCGGGTCCCACAAGAGCAGACCCGCCTTCTAGGAAGTTTCCTTTCCCCCCAGCTGTCAGGTGCTGTGCTGGAGGGGTGGAGGTGTCAGGTGGTTTTCCCAGTTCGGGTTGTCCGTTGGGTCGGCCGACTGGACCGGGGCATGCTCTGGCTGGGCCGGGCCGGAACAGTGCCCCCAACGCGCCAGCTATAGCCGTGAGCGCCGTTGTTAGTGCATTCTGATCAGTTGTATCGTCGTTGGGTCGGCCGCTCGTGATTGGAGCGTGCCCCCTACGCGCGATCTAGTTTCACCGTTTCACGGAGGCGCTATTTGTCGGCTCGTTCTTCGCACCTGCAATTAAGTGCATTTATGACTGATTTGAAGGCGAGAGAAAAGTCCATTTTACCCCTGACCTTCGCGCTTCTCCATGGCAGTTACTCTTTTGCTTTGGTTTCCTTTTCTCTCCCTCGCGCTTTCTCTTCTTGTTTCCTAACTACTACCACAAACTTCTCATTTCCCTTCTACATTCTCTGAAGCTCTTCATTTGAGATTGGTCCAGCAAAATTTCTTCAAAGTTTCACTCCTTTCGATCATCATTTTCCAGGGGAGTTGTTCCTTCTTTTCATGTTTCTTAACTTTGCTGTGTGTTTATGTTGCCTGTGTGATATTCCTTGTTCATGCCTATCTAAATTAGGTGTAGGGTTTGCATGTTTAACAACGCTAGGTAGATATTAGGGGGTTGCCATTTAGGTTCCTGATTTTTTATTTTCACTTAGCTGTAGATTTAGCCTTGGCTTAACTGTAGATAGGCTCACTGTAGCGTTTTAGTGTTAGTTCCTGTTTTTCCGACCTACTGGCCTTACGGTCTGACCTTGAGTGGTGCCCCCACTGTAGGTATGGCGCAACTTCCTCTTCCAGGACCCCGTGTTGACAGATATGCCTGGGTCACCTCTTACGTGAAGGGTACTCCTTCACAAATAACCTTAGAGGAGCTCACGGAGTTCCGCCTTCGCGACCAGCTATGTGGGGGAGGTGACGAGGAGGGGTGTTACGAGGTGTTTGTTCCCGCTGCCCACGAGTGCATATGCCAGCTTAAGTCCACTACAATACACAACAACCCATTAGCTTGGTAATACGAGAGAGAGAGAGAGAGAGAGAGAGAGAGAGAGAGAGAGAGAGAGAGAGAGAGAGAGAGAGAGAGAGAGAGAGAGGAGAAACGGCAACACAACCAGTCGACCACTCACCTATATAACCTCTACCCATCTCCCGATCACCCATTAAAAGATGAGGGTTAATATTGTTTTTGTTAAAAATGGCCAGCAACACATCAGCAATATTCTTATCTCGCTGAGTAAGGCCCTTGTACATAACCTTCGTAAAAGTGTTGGACTCGGCTCCGAAACTCTAGTAAGTCGGAATCCATCGCTCCCCTTCCAGAGTTAACCAGAAAGGATGGTGACCTTCGGTAGGTCGGACCTTAAAGATCTTATCTTTAAAAAATATTTGGTCCTACAAAAGCAGTCAAGTGAAAGTACTAACTAGAACAACTACTACAACAAAGAACTAAAGATAACACCCCATCTTTTTCCAATAGCTATCTATGCCCGTGTCCTTTCTTGTGTGCATTGACAGAGCTTTTCTTTGATCTACCAGTTGCCACTGTCCATTTTTGACTGGATCAACAACACAGTCCTCTTTGACATGGCCGGTAGCACCGCACTTTTCACAGTGTAAGTTTTGTGATCCATCTTTAGGAACCGCGGAAAATGGCAGTCCATTATCGTCAAGTACATGAATATTTATGGCACGTGTCTCGTCCGAATTATCTTTGGCAAGGGTGTACTGAACTTCTGTGGAAATCTCAAGAATAGGATGATCAAGTTGATCCTCTCCGGAAAAGGAAAGATGGTCCCTGTTGTCATATGGTATTATTACCCCTTGTTGATTCCGATCGTACACAGACACTCTCCCGTAGAGAGGTTTATTCAAGTATTCCGACATGTTTTAAGAAAATAGAGGAAGAAAAAAGTATAGAAGGGTATATAGACTTAAGAGAGCAGAAGGAGGAAAAAGAAGGGAAAAATTTGTTAGTTATATCATAAAGAGTGCGAGAGTAGAAGAGAGGAAGAAGAAGGGGAAGTTGGTAAGTTATATCATAAAGAGTGCGAGAGTAGAAGGAGAAAGATGAAAGGAAAAATCTAGAAATTGATATGATTTAAAAGATCTCATCTATGTTACCAATATGACATATTGCTGTACAGTTGTAATATTTGGCTTGTAGTTATTAGTCCTTAAAAGAAATTGAAATGAAATGGCTTTAAGATTTTTTTAAAAAAAATTGATCATTCTCAACAAAATAATTTAAAAAAAAATTATTTGACATAAAATTATCAAATATTAAAAATGAAAACATCTTTTTTTTTTAAATAATCTTGCTAAAAATTACATTAAAATTTGATCTCTAAAATTAATTCAGAATATATTTAATATATAATTTTTTATTATATTTTTAAATTTTAAATAGATTTATTCATCATTAATTTTTTTTCTATTATTTTTATCAATTATGTGAATTTTTTATATAATTTTAGTCATTTAACTGTATAATTTTGATATAAGAGTTAGTTATGCACTACTATTGCAATTGCTGATTCTCGTTCTTTAAATGACGCTATCTCGAGGAACACATCTAAAGGCGAGCCGTAATGGCCTCATCTTCAGTAGGCTCCTCCAATTTTTTTTTCGATTTCTTTTAACGTTGTACTGACCATCGTTCTTTAAATGACGCTATTTACTGCTGACCCCGCGGCCGGCCTCCAATTTTTTTTTTTTTTTTCATTTGTGAAGGTCATAGAAATGAAAGCATGCAAGCCAAATTACTGCTGAAACAGGAAGAGAGTTGATGATATTTAGATACTTAACCTTGTGAGATTTACAAATGTCAGTGTATAGGCCATCAACTTTAGGCTTTTCAAGTAGTGCATGCTCAGTTATGTGGTTTAAAAATAACATTCATTAATTTAATTTCCCCTGGAGTTAAAAGTAGAATTATATTGCTATATTAAACTATTAGGGCTCTATATATTAAAGATAAAATAACCTAAAATTACAATAACATTTTAGAGTTGAGATAACATTTAAAAAATATTGTCTAAAAATTGATAAAAAATTATCTTTGATCCATAATAACATTAAGACTTGAGACAACGTTTTTAGACCTTGCAGATGCGGCCATTGCCTTAGGTCAAGACAATACTTCTTTACTTTAAAAATAACGTTTCTGTAGGCAACTCTTTAGAAGCATTGTTTATTCTTTAAAATAGATAACACTTTTAAACTCTGTTTTAGACAACACTTTACACCTATTCTTTTAACTGTCATGCTTTAGCTACTAGCAAAAAACGTTGCCTCTTCTTAGTATGCAACACGCTAAAGTGTTGTCTATTATTTAGAATATGCAACACGTTAAAATGTTACCTATTAATTTAAATTAGTTACCTACTAAAGTGTTATCTGTCATATTGATATGCAATCCTTGAGAACATTGCTTATTCTTCTAATTATGCAACTCATATAAATGTTGCCTCTAAACTAAATATACAACTATTAAAAGGTTGTCTTTTTTGGCTAAAAATAAGAGTTGTTTTTTTAGTGAAATACAAAAGAGACATATATAATCATTTAATTATTAAATAAATTTGTACACAATAAAATTTAAAAAAGAGATAAATCCTCAGCTAAAATTTTTAAGAATTATAGGGATTTGAGACAAGACATAGTTACCCAAATAAATAAATAAATAAAACTCCTACAATTGCACAAATTCAGACAATAGACGATTTTTGCTTAATTTACAAAGTTCACTCGAGTTGAGTCTTTGTCACAGACGACTATCTACAGTTACACATATGCAAAATGAATTATAATGTATATAATTTGAATTTAGTTCACTAGTGAGCAGTAATTAGAGACTCAATTAATAGTAATTAGTATAAGATGCATGGATCAATTTTCAAATCTGTTTTGTTTTTGTGCAACAATTGATCTTTGATAGAATGATAAGAAATAACGAAGATTCTTAAGACCGAATTTGTGACGAACCAATAAAGTTAGAAATTTAAAAATTTAACTAAAATTTAATTATAATTAAATTAGATATAATAAAATAATATATTTATATATAAAATATATTTTAAAAAAATTAATAATAATTTATTTTAATTTATATTTTATTTTTTAATTAATTTACTGTCAAATAATTTTAATTTTAAAAATTAGACTCATTTAATGACTGATTTTGGATTAGTCGAATCGAACTATGAAAGGTTTGATCCAATTCTCTTAACCACGCCGATAACACTATTCCATTATTTAGTAATAGTCTATTTTGAGGTTGGAAAAGAATCATAATTCTTGATAATAAGATCCTAGTTACGTAGTGTGTATATATATATATTGTTGAAGAATTTTTCCTTTCAATTTTCTTAGGCTTGATTCGATGGCTAATATTGCACGTGTAAGTAGCAAATTAATATTTGTGATCTACTGTTGACTAGAGACTACCTTCTAGATTGTGTGGAAAAAAAATAAAAGAGATGTTATTAAAATAATATTAAAAAAAGGAATAGATAGGAGAAAATGACAAAAAAAAGACAAAGTTGAAGAGATGAATCGATAGTGGATAGTGGATAACTAGTAAAGTGATAGATACCATATCTCTATTTGCATACCAAAAAACATGATGATGAATAATTCAATCATTAATAAAAGTATAAAACATCAATTTCACACAAACTTAATCAAAGGTTGGGTTCGAGGAAGGAACCTTTTTGATTAATTGTGTGCCTCCAATTTTGTTCTTCATATTCACCTAAGTTAGTCAACTTAATTGGCTGCTCTCAGCTTCTTATTCCATACCAATATAACACCTTCCCTCCATAGTCAACCACCAATTATTAAGCTCTCTCAAAAGAAATAAATAATAAAATAAAGTAATATTATCACATATGATTCTATAATTTAACACCTCGCTATTAAGTCATTTTTTCAGGTGTTTTCTAAGGTGGTTATCCTCCCTCTTCTGTTACACTAATGCATGATTGGATATTTATTTTTAGAGAAATAAGATACATAGATGTTTATCTTTATAATTTGAAGATACATAAATTTTTTATTAATTTAAAATTTTCTGTTATTTTTTAAAATGTGAGACTATTTATCAATCTAAAATATATAAAGATAAATAAATTATTTGAAAAGACTTAAATATCTCGCGTTTTAGAAAATGTGTACGTAAGACACTCTTGTATTTTTAATTAATCGATGATTTATTTGTCTTCAAAATAAAAGAATAGTGATCGATTTATCAATTTTTTTTATGGTTAAATATGATAATTCTAATATAATAAGTATTTTTTTATTGATTTCTAAGCACTTTAATGGATGAATTTCAATGTTTTTCCGTGGTTATTGTTTAAGGTAGTTTCTCTTCTTAGTATTAAGGGGAAAAAACTAATTAACTCTTAGACGTAATTAAAGTTATATATTCTTTCATAAAAAAATCAATATTTTTCTTTTCAATCGAATTGATCAATAAAATTTCTAAGAGTAAAATCTAAATGCAACTTTCATTTACACGCAAAATTTCTACAACGTTATTGATATGGACATTAAAAAAATTTGACATCAATTCAACCACTACACTGGTACAATTAGATCAAATTGCCCGTCATTTGCACTGACCTAATTTATAAATGGAAAAAAAAAATTAAACGTCAGTAACTTTAATTCATGTTAATCAGTATTTTTAGCCATTAGATTAATATTTTTAGTCCAATAATTTAACATCATATATATTTAAGTATTTAACCAACATTTTTAAATATTATTAATTAACTGTTAACAAAAAAATAATAAATTGTGATAATTTTGTAACATTATCCGTTATATCTATTTTAACAAGCAAATAACATTGTTGGCAAAACAAAAAATCAAAGAAAGATTTTTAAAAAAAATTAGGTAACTAAGTGTTAATTCTCAAGTACCACCAATTATTGAAATTAAAGTTTATAATTTATTTTTATGAGTAGTACTACATAACTAATAAAATTTATTATTTTTTATTAATATCTAACCAATAATTTTTTTTTATATTAATTAGGTTATCAATTTATAAACTATAAACCCTAAATCTTAATAATATCAAAACAAAATATTAATCTAAAATATTAACTGATATTAAAATGTGTTAGTTTACTAATATTTTTTTTTATAATTTAAATTTATATTTTAGTAAATAAAAAACTAAAAGTCTAACTCAAAATAATTATAATAAATATATATCAAAATTAATTATTAATATACAATATATATTAAAAACAAATTAAATATATATTTATACACAAATATATAATTATTAATTATGGTATATAAATAACATTTTTAAACTTAATATAATACTTGTGATTGTGCTAGTTTTTGTTGTTTACATTATGAAAAAGTATAGGGTACTAATATACTATTTGCTAACTTATTGCTAATAATAATTAATTATTATATTTTAAATACATGTATAAGGAGACATATCTAAAAAATACATCTATAAAAATATTTTTATTAAACACAGTTATATAAAAAATATTTTTGTTAGACATATCTACAAAAATACTTTCATTAAACACGATCAAAACAAAAGTGGACAGAAATAGACAGAAATACTATTAATAACGTAATGGAATTGTTACATTATAGTACCTTTGATTACATAATAAGCTAAGATTGTATAAAGTGAATTGTCAAACACTCAAACATGTGGTTATATTCTGAAGCCTCAAAACCCCACCATTTCCAACTCTTTCTTCAAACAAGAAACAACTACTCAATACTCATCACCACCACCATTATTCTAAATGACCATTTTACCCCTCTTCCTTTTCTTCTTCTTTCTCCCACTACCATCCCTCTCCCAACAACCGCCACCACCACCACCACCCTCATCATCATCATGCCCTCTTAACTTCACCATCCTCTACACCCTCACCGGCACCGGAAACACCCCAACCTCTTACTCCGCCGCCTCCGGAACCACGGTCACAAACACCAAGTGCCAGTTCATCCGCCAATCCTTCCGCCTCCTCCAGTCCGACCTCCTCCGCCGCACCGACAACTTCATGCCACCCCTCTCCGCCTCCGTCTCGTGCTGGTCCAACTTCCAATCCTACATCAACTCCTTCGACCCCACCTTCCATATTCAATCCTCATGCGGATTCTCCAACGCTTCAATTTCCCAAGGTTGCGTCAACATCACCACAAGGCAACGCTTTGAATCGTTGGTATCCTCTTCCGTGCTTCAAAATGTGGATACTAGTTGTAACCAGTCCCTTGAGAATAACTCGCCATGCGCACTCTGCACTACAAGCTTGTCTTCTTTACCAGCTTCTGGTAAATATCTTGGGAACCTCAGTGATTGCACTTCTCTGCCTTCTGTTTATGCTGCTGCTTTTAGCAACGCTTTTGGCCCTTCTGACCCTGGCACTGCAAAGTGCTTGTTCTCCCTTGATTTCACGCCTTTCGGCGATTCTAACAACAAGAAGAACAAGAAGAAGATTGTTGTTTCTGTCGTTGTCACCTTTATTTCTGTTTCGGGTTTGGTTTTCGTGGCTTTGGGATTGTGGAAGTTGAATGAAAAGTTGAGTGGTAAAAATGTTAGTGTTGCTGAAATGGGTTTGGTTTCTTCTTCAAGTGTTATGTGTTTGGATTATTCTTCTATGGATCAGAGCACTACTTTGATAAGATTCAGTATTGAGGATATTAAGAAAGCTACTAAGAATTTCTCAAGAGATAACATAATTGGAAGAGGAGGTTATGGCAACGTTTACAAAGGGTTGCTAAATGATGGAACTGAGGTTGCATTGAAGAGGTTCAAGAACTGTTCTGCTGCTGGTGATTCCAGCTTCAAGCATGAGGTTGAGGTTATTGCAAGTGTTAGACATGTGAATCTTGTTGCATTAAGAGGATATTGCAGTGCCACAACAAATTTAGAAGGGTACCAAAGAATCATTGTTTGTGATTTAATGAAAAATGGTAGCCTTCATGACCATTTATTTGGCGGCGGTTCTTCTTCAATTGGGCTTAATAATAAGCTTAGTTGGCCAATTAGGCAAAAGATTGCACTAGGAACTGCTAGAGGAATTGCTTATTTGCATTATGGTGCTCAACCTTCCATAATTCATAGAGATATCAAAGCAAGTAACATTCTTTTAGACGAAAAATTCGAGGCTAAGGTAGCCGATTTCGGTCTTGCAAAGTTTAATCCTGAAGGTATGACACATATGAGCACAAGGGTAGCAGGAACAATGGGTTATGTGGCTCCGGAATATGCTTTGTATGGTCAATTAACAGAGAGAAGTGATGTTTTCAGCTTTGGTGTTGTGCTTCTTGAGCTTCTAAGTGGAAAAAAAGCACTTTCAATGAGCAATGACGGTCAACCTTCTGCGTTGACCGATTGGGCATGGTCAATGGTTAGATCAAACAAGGCCTTAGATGTGATTGAAGATGGAATGCCTGAACTTGGGTCACCCAAGATTCTTGAGAAATATGTTTTGATTGGTGTGCTCTGTTCTCATCCTCAATTGTATGCTAGGCCTACTATGGATCAAGTTGTTAAGATGATGGAAACGGATCAAGATGTTGAAGATAATGAGGAGAACATGGTGCCGGCTATACCGGATCGGCCGATCCCTCTGGTGGCCGGAAGGCTTGATATCGAGAGATCGGCCAGTAGTAGTGGCGGCGGCGGCGGCTCTGGTGGACTATCTAGTCCTACAGGGTACCAAGCTTATACAATTGGAAGTGATAAGCATTCTTCTAATAACTCTAAGGAAGATGGAAGTTCAAGCTCCAAGATTTTGAGTATAGAAGAATGAGATTTTTCTTCTTCAAATTCTGGCTAGTTTTAGCATCATTTTGTTTATACATTTATAATTTAATTTCTTTTATCTGTTATAGAATCAAATGTACATATTTTGATACTTCTTTTTGAGCTATACTTTGATCAAGTTTTCATGAATTCTAGTGCTAGATATTAGACCTAATTTTTCAATTTTACACTTTTGAGAATCTTGAAATATGTAAGAAGAGGAATGATTTTTGGTTTGGTAGGTTGTTTTCAATGCCAATTACACTTCGGTTTTGTTTTTGTTAACTATATCATGTTGTCACCTTTCGGCATAATTGCATGTTTAATATGCTCTCTATTCATATTTATTTGTTACTATATATTACTTATATTTAAATATAGCATTTGGCTAATAGGTGTACAAAAGATACAATTTTTTTTTAAGGATAGATGGTGAAGTTATCAATTAATTTTTTTATAGAAAAAAGATACAAAATTTAAATTCTTAATATATTTATTTTGTATTTATTAAATTAAAAAATTTGTTAGTAATAAAATCTAAAGACACATATTAATTAAACTCTTAAATATATTAATATAAGGATGTAGAAAAAATGATAGTAATAGACTAATAGATTTTGTATTTAAACAAATTGATTTAATGATTTACTAAAAAATAATCAATTTAAATTGGTCAATTATAAATTCTTAAATAAAATTTATATTCGTGATGAATTTAATATTGTATCACATTGAGAATATAGTAGAAAATCAAAAAATAATTTACTAAAAAGTAATTATGATAGATAAAATAAATAAGAAGAGAAGAGCAATATATTTATGAAATCATAGTTGTCATTCCCCTGAAATTAAAATAAGAGAAGCTGGTATTAATGTTTAATGTCTCTGTCAAGTAAAGCGAAACATTTTTGCTTGTTTTTTTGGGGTTAATACAGGTTGCATCTGATTACATTAATTATGAGTAGTTGTCATTAAAAAAATTTATGTGTAATATTACTTTTTTTTTTAATTATTAATATGTGGTTTAAGTTATTGCACATGAGTATTGGATAGTATAAGAAATGGTTCTCACATAACATAATAATTCATGTACTATTTGGTACATTTGCCGACATAAATAAGTGTTTATAAAACTTTTCTTATGATGTGATTTGATTGGTGTTATTCTGAAAATACTAATTGACAATAAGTCAATGATAATCTTCACTTTTTCAGTATTGTGGCTGGTTTTATTTTTTAATTAATTTCAGTGTCAAAATTTAAGAATTCAAACCGCCGTGATTGAAATACCAGAAATTCTAGAAAATTATGATGGAATATCTTGAAATCTAGTAGCTCGCCAATATCGAACTAGTCAAATAATAAATAATAAATAACTAAGCTCATTTTCTTTTAAGACCTCTTGTTCGAAAATACAAAAACCTCCCTTAGACAAAGAAAAGACTATAATTATTAGGAGAGAAATGTTGAAGAAAAATGTTAGCAGTCAATATATATATATATATATAGGAAGACTCGAATCCGCGATCTCTTAGATAAATATGAAAAAATTATACCATTTGAGCTATAACTCATTGGCTAGCAATCAATATTTTTCACTAATATTAATTAATACAATTATATTAGATATATATTAACATCAGTCATTAATATAAGTTATTAGTGTAAAATATATATTAAAATATAAAATACATATTAAAAATAAATTAAATAATATATATATATATAATAGTCGATTTTAATCACTAATTTTAGTGTATAAATAATATTTTTTAATTAATATTTTATTTTTATACTATTAGAATTTACAATTTAAAAATAATAATTTTAAATTTAAATTTTAATATTTAAAATTAAAATTTAAAATTTAGAACTTAATTAATACCATATTCTTTGATATTACGAATAAAAATACGTTTAACTAGTGCACAATGCAACTTTTTTTCCGATGGTATTTTAAGACAATTGAACATTAACATCCTTTTTTTCTTTTCTTTTTTTGTGTTGTCTTAACATCCTTTGATAAAAGCCTAAGAATTAATCGTGACAGACGAGTTATATCTTATATATAAAGAAATGCAAGATTGTTCATGAAAAATCAAAATTTTGCCTTTAACATGAATAAAATATGGGCCCAAATATGTCGAGAAAAGATCCCTTGCCTCAATTAGCATACCATGCTAGTGATGATTAGAATTAAAAAAAAAAAAATACTACATATACATTTTTTAATATTATAATTTTCGGTTTTCATTTTTTAATTAGTTTTATTTTTGATTATCTACAGTATTCTCCAACTCGACAGGCCAAGGAATAATCTATCACAAGCGGAGAAATGAACTGACTACTCAACAAATGTAAGATGATTAATTATTTTTTTTTTTACTTAATAATATTTTGCTATAAGAGAAATAGTAAAGGATGTTGACATTGGGTTGGGCTTCAAAACTAAGCAGGCCAGGCCCAAGTATGATTAACAACAAATGGTGATACTAATTAGAAGAAACAAACACAACTAATTAACGTAGACAAAAAAAACCAACTAATTAACAAACTATACCGCCCCTTCCCCCCCCCCCCAAAAAAAAAAACAACTCACAATGAATTCCCCTGGTTTTGAATTTTTCTCCAACAAATATTAATTCAAAGATTTCCAACAAAAAGACTAAACAGTATTGTTCCATACTTCCGTATGCTCTTATTTTTAGTGGATGAGTGTGTAGTGCAAGTGTGTTAATAGTACCTAGTGGTGTTAATATAATCCAAGACTCTAGGACTAGTCCTAAATTCTTCAATTTAATTTTAACTCACAGCCCTAAAATTATAAAAATACATCTTACAAGGTTCTGTCCCTAATGAAGTCCCAAAAAAATAATTGAAATAGGGTTGACCCTAAAAGTCTTAAACATGTCTCTGTCTTTTACTCTTTTCCTCTCGATGCCACCGTGTAGAGCAGAACTTACTTCTCGCTTCTCAGATTGAACATCATTGCTCTGTAGCTCGTTTTCGTCGTTCTGTAACTTCTTCTTCTTCTTCTTCTCTTTCTTTCTTATCTGCAATTTCAGTTTTCTACTCTTCTATCGCTTCTTGTTTTCATTTTGCAAAGAAAAAAAAGCATTCATTTTGGTGAATCAGTGTCATTTCCACATGTATTCCATCAATTTTCTTACGCTAACGTCGTCTTCTTCATTCCAACTTTTTAACTTCTGAGTTTCTCTCTTTTTAGCTTCTTCTTCTGGGTATCTCAAGAATCTTTGAGCAACTCCTACTAACTGCATGTTCCACTTTAATGGCTCAATCCCAACACTTGTTCATGCAGTGTTCTGACCTTCTAGGTAATCCATTGGAAAGTCATCACCTATCATGCCTAGTACCAAGAGCATGCTTACTAAACTTATTGTTTCCATCTTCGTTCCTTTTGTCCAGAGTTGCATTATTATTATGTTGTAAACTTGTAATAGGATGTGGCTATGTATGTATATAGTTTATTTATTTATATTATATCATGGCTGTCTTTTGATATATCTCACGTCTTAACGGTGACCCTTGGCTCTGAATTGAAGTCTGATTTTTCAAAATAACCATTGGGGCTATCGAAGTCTTGATTTAGTTAAGTATGTTTCATCGTTTAGGTGATATAGTTCAGTTTAGGGTAGCATCTTGTACCCGATATTTTAAGCCATCTTTATCAATATAATAGAAAATTAGAATAAACCGGTTTAGTAAAAATTTGATTGTTTGAAAAATTTGATTTGGAATATCGTTTTAGTTTTTGAAGAATAAACCAGTTTAGTAAAAGTTTGAATGTTTAGAAAATTTGATTTGGAATATTATTTTATTTTTTGACTTTGTAAATAGAGTTTATTTTGTAGACCTGGTCAATGAAGTTTTGATTGTTTAAATATGATAGAGATTATTGAAATAGAGATTGAAAAAGTAACAAAAAAAAAAAAGAGAATTATCCATGGGTTAACCCTATGATGTTTGGCCCATGAGGGCTTTTAGCCCTGCAAGGTTTTTTAAAAATTTGGTCCTATTGAGTATAAGGCCTTTTGTTCTTTTGGCCCTATAAAGTAGGGCCAAAGCCCTATAGAGCCAAGCATATTGACACTAATACATATTGGTAAGATAGAGGAGATCTTTTAAATCATATCAATTTTCCAGTTTTCCCTTTCATCTTTCACCTTCTACTCTCACACTCTTTATGATATAACTCACCAACTTTCCCCTTCTTCTTCTCCATTCTACTCTCGCACTCTTTATGATATAACTCACCAACTTTCTCCTTCTTCTTCTTCCTTCTGCTCTCTTAAGTCTATATACCATTCTATACTTTTCTCTTCTTCTATTTTCTTAAAACATGTCGGAATACTTGGATAAAGTCGGAATACTTGGATAAACCTCTCTACGAGAGAGTGACAACAAGGGGTAATAATACCCTATGACAACAGGGACCATCTTCCCTTTTTCAGAGAGGATCAACTTGATAATCGTATTCTTGATTCAGTACAACCTTGCCAAAGATAATTTGGGCGCGACACGTGCCATAAATATTTATGTACTTGACGATAATGGACTGCCATTTCTCGTGGTTGTAACAGCCCAGACATGCTTATAAGGCATCCACACCCTTATAAGGCATGCTTCATTCCCCTCTCTAACCGATGTGGGCCTTACAATCCACCCCCTAAGGGAGTCCAGCGCCCTCGCTGGCACATCGATCCGGGTTCTGGCTCTGATACCATCTGTAACAGCCGAGACCACCCGCTAGCACGATATTGTCCGCTTTGGCACACAAGGCCTCACGGTTTTGCCTTTGACGATAGGGATGATAGCCAAAGCCCCCCACACTCACTCGTCAAAACGCGTCATGCTAGGGAGAGGTATCCACACCCTTATAAGGCATGCTTCGTTCTCCTCTCCAACCGATGTGGGCCTTACAGTGGTACCTAAAGATGGATCACAAAACTTACAATGTGAAAAGTGTGGTGCTACCGGCCATGTCAAAGAGGACTGTGTTGTTGATCCCAGTCAAAAATGGACAGTGGCAACTGGCAGATCAAAGAAAAGCTCTGTCAATGCACACAAGAAAGGACGCGGGCGTAGATAGCTTTGTTGGAAGAAGACAGTGGTGTTATCTTTGGTTCTTTGTTGTAATAGTTGTTTTAGTTAGTGCTTTCACTTGACTGCTTCTGTAGGACCAAATATTTTTTAGACTGATGTGAAAAATGAGAGGCAGAGAGAACAACAGTAAGGGTTTGATCAATAGTAAGGCTATCGAGATCTTGACTTAGTTAAGTATGTTTCATCGTTTGGGTGATATAGTTTAAGTTCAGTTTAGGGTAGCATCTTGTATCCGATATTTTAAGCCATCTTTATCAATATAATAGGAAATTAGAATAAACCAATTTAGTAAATATTTGATTGTTTGCAATATCGTTTTAGTTTTTGAAGAATAAACTAGTTTAGTAAAAGTATGAATGTTTAGAAAATTTGGTTTGGAATATTGTTTTATTTTTTGACTTTGTAAATAGAGTTTATTTTGTAGACCTGGTCAATGGAGTTTTGATTGTTTAAATATGATAGAGATGGTTGAAATAGAGATTGAAAAAGCAACAAAAAAAAGAGGATTATCCATGGGCTAGCTCTATGATGTTTGACCCATGAGGGCTTTTGGCCCTTCAAGGTTTTTTGAAAATTTGGCCCTATTGAGTATAGGGCCTTTTGTTCTTTTGGCCCTATAAAATAGGGCTAAGCATATTGACACTAATACATATTGGGAAGATAGATGAGATCTTTTAAATCATATCAATTTTCCAGTTTCTCCTTTCATCTTTCTCCTTCTACTCTCACACTCTTTATGATATAACTCACCAACTTCCCCCTTCTTCTTCCTCCCTTCTACTCTCGCTCTCTTTATGATATAACTCACCAACTTTCTCCTTCTTCTTCTTCCCTCTGCTCTCTTAAGTCTATATACCCCTCTATACTTTTTTCTTCCTCTATTTTCTTAAAATATGTCGGAATACTTGGATAAACCTCTCTACGGAAGAGGGAAGAGTGACTGTGTACGATCGGAATCAAAATGGGTAATAATACCCTATGAAAATAGGGACCATCTTTCTTTTTCCGGAGAGGATCAACTTGATAATCGTATTCTTGAGGTTTCCACAGAAGTTCAATACAACCTTGGCAAAGATAAATCGGAACGGGACACGTGCCATAAATATTTATGTACTTGACGATAATGGACTGCCATTTCCCGCAGTACCTAAAGATGGATCACAAAACTTACAATATGAAAAGTGCGGTGCTACTGGCCATGTCAAAGAGAACTGTGTTGTTGATCCCAGTTGAAAATGGACAGTGGCAACTGGCAGATCAAAGAAAAGCTCTGTCAATACACACAAGAAAGGACACGGGTGTAGATAGCTTTATTGGAAGAAAACGGTGGTGTTATCTTTAGTTCTTTGTTGTAGTAGTTGTTCTAGTTTTTGCTTTCACTTGACTGCTTCTGTAGGACCAAATATTTTTTAGATTGATGTGGAAAATGGGAGGCAGAGAGAACAACAGTAAGGACTTGATTGTTATCGAAGTCTTGATTTAGTTAAGTATATTTCATCGTTTTGGTGATATAGTTCAGTTTAGGGTAGCATCTTGTACCCTATATTTTAAGCCATCTTTGTCAATATAATAGGAAATTAGAATAAACCGGTTTAGTAAAAATTTGATTGTTTGAAAAATTTGATTTGGAATATCGTTTTAGTTTTTGAAGAATAAAACAGTCTAGTAAAAGTTTGAATGTTTAGAAAATTTGATTTGGAATATTGTTTTATTTTTTGACTTTGTAAATAGAGTTTATTTTGTGGACCTGGTCAATAGAGTTTTGATTGTGTAAATATGATAGAGTTTGTTGAAATAGAGATTGAAAAAGCAACAAAAAAAAAAAGAGAATTATCCATGAGCTAGCCCTATGATGTTTGGCCCATGAGAGCTTTTGACGCTGCAAGGTTTTTTGAAAATTTGTCCCTATTGAGTATAGGGCCTTTTGTTCTTTTGGCCCTTTAAAGTAGGGCCAAAGCCCTATAGGGCCAAGCATATTGACACTAATACATATTGGTAAAATAGAGGAGATCTTTTAAATCATGTTAATTTTTCGGTTTCCACTTTCATCTTTCTCCTTCTATTCTCACACTCTTTATGATATAACTCACCAACTTTTTCCTTCTTCTTCCTCCCTTCTTCTCTCACACTCTTTATGATATAACTCACCAACTTCCCCCTTCTTCTTCCTTCTTCTGCTCTCTTAAGTCTATATATCCTTCTATACTTTCTCCTTCCTCTATTTTCTTAAAACAAGTCAGAATACTTTGATAAACCTCTCCACGGGAGAGTGATTGTGTACGATCGGAATCAACAAGGGGTAATAATACTCTATGATAACAGGGACCATCTTCCCTTTTTCAGAGAGGATCAACTTGATAATCGTATTCTTTAGGTTTCCACAGAAGTTCAGTACAACCTTGCCAAAGATAATTCGGGCGGGACATGTGCCATAAATATTTATGTACTTGACGATAATGGACTGCCATTTTCCGCGGTACCTAAAAATGGATCACAAAACTTACAATGTGAAAAGTGCGGTGCTACCGGCCATGTCAAAGCGGACTGTGTTGTTGATCCTAGTAAAAAATGGACAGTGACAACTGGCAGATTAAAGAAAAGCTCTGTCAATGCACACAAGAAAGCACACGGGCGTAGATAGCTTTGTTGGAAGAAGACGGTGGTGTTATCTTTGATTCTTTATTGTAGTAGTTATTCTAGTTAGTGCTTTCACTTGATTCCTTCTGTAGGACCAAATATTTTTTAGACCGATGTGAAAAATGGGAGGCAGAGAGAACAATAGTAAGAGTTTGATCAACAGTAAGACTATCGAAGTCTTGATTTAGTTAAGTATGTTTCATCGTTTGGGTGATATAATTCAGCTTAGGGTAGCATCTTGTACCTGATATTTTAAGCCATCTTTGTCAATATAATAGGAAATTAGAATAAACCAATTTAGTAAAAATTTAATTGTTTGAAAAATTTGATTTGGAATATCGTTTTAGTTTTTGAAAAATAAACCAGTTTAGTAAAAGTTTGAATGTTTGAAAATTTTGATTTGGAATATTGTTTTATTTTTTGACTTTGTAAATAGAGTTTATTTTGTGGACCTAGTCAATGGAATTTTGATTGTTTAAATATGATAGAGATTGTTGAAATAGAAATTGAAAAAATAACAAAAAAAAAGAGGATTATCCATGAGCTAGCCCTATGATGTTTGGCCCATGAGAGCTTTTGGCCTTGCAAGATTTTTTGAAAATTTGGCCATATTGAGTATAGGGCATTTTGTTCTTTTGCCCCTATAAAGTAGGACCAAAGTCCTATAGGGCCAAGCATATTGACACTAATACATATTGGTAAGATAGAGGAGATCTTTTAAATCATATCAATTTTTCGGTTTCCCTTTTCAACTTTCTCCTTCTAGTCTCACACTTTTTATGAAATAATTCACCAACTTCCCCCTTCTTCTTTCTCCCTTCTACTCTCGCACTCTTTATGATATAACCCACAAACTTTTCCCTTCTTCTTCCTCCCTCTGCTCTCTTAAGTCTATATACCCTTCTATACATTCTCCTTCCTCTATTTTCTTAAAACATGTCGGAATACTTGGATAAACCTCTCCACGAGAGAGTGACTGTGTATGATCGGAATCAACAAGGGGTAATAATACCTTATGACAACAGGGGCCATCATCCCTTATCCATAGAGGATCAACTTGATAATCGTATTCTTGAGATTTTCACAGGAGTTCAGTACTACCTTACCAAAGATAATTCGAACGGGATACGTGCCATAAATATTTATGTAATTGATAATAATGGACTGCCTTTTTCTACGGTACCAAAAGATGTATCACAAAATTTACAATGTGAAAAGTGTGGTACTACCGGCCATGTCAAAGAGGACTGTGTTGTTGATCCCAGTAAAAAATGGACAGTTACAACTAGCAGATCAAAGAAAAGCTCTGTCAATGCATATAAGAAAGGACACAGGCGTAGATAGCTTTGTCGAAAGAAGACGGTGGTGTTATCTTTGGTTCTTTGTTGTAGTAGTTATTCTAGTTAGTGCTTTCACTTGACTGCTTCTGTAAGACCAAATATTTTTTAGATTGATGTGAAAAATGGAAGGCAGAGAGAACAACAGTAAGAGTTTGATCAATAGTAAGACTATCAAAGTCTTGATTTAGTTAAGTATGTTTCATCGTTTGGGTGATATAGTTCAATTTAGGGTTGCATCTTGTACCTGATATTTTAAGTCATTTTTGTCAATATAATAGGAAATTAGAATAAACCGGTTTAGTAAAAATTTGATTGTTTGAAAAATTTGATTTGGAATATCATTTTCGTTTTTGAAGAATAAACTAGTTTAGTAAAAGTTTGAATGTTTAGAAAATTTGATTTGGAATATTGTTTTCTTTTTTGACTTTGTAAATAGAGTTTATTTTGTGGGCCTGGTCAATGGAGTTTTGATTGTTTAAATATGATAGAGATTATTGAAATAGAGATTGAAAAGCAACAAAAAAATAGGATTATCCATGAGCTAGCCCTATGATGTTTGGCCCATGAGGGGCTTTTGGCCCTGCAAGGTTTTTTGAAAATTTGGCCCTATTGAGTATAAGGCATTTTGTTCTTTTGACTCTATAAAGTAGGGCCAAAGCCCTATAGGGCCAAGCGTATTGACACTAATACATATTGGTAAAATAGAGGAGATCTTTTAAATCATATCAATTTCTCAGTTTTCCCTTTCATCTTTCTCCTTCTACTCTCACACTCTTTATGATATAACTCACCAACTTCTCCCTTCTTCTTTCTCCCTTCTACTCTCGCACTCTTTATGATATAACTCACCAACTTCCCCCTTCTACTTTCTTCCTCTACTCTCTTAAGTTTATATACCCTTTTATACTTTTCCCTTCCTCTATTTTCTTAAAACATATCGGAATACTTGGATAAACCTCTCTACAGGAGAGTGACAACAAGAGGTAATAATACCTTATGACAACAGGGACCATCTTCCCTTATCCATAGAGGATCAACTTAATAATCGTATTCTTGAGGTTTCCACAGAAGTTCAGTACGACCTTCCCAAAGATAATTTGGGTGGGACACGTACCATAAATATTTATGTACTTGACGATAATGGACTGCCATTTTCTGCGGTACCTAAAGATGGATCACAAAACTTACAATGTGAAAAGTTCGATGCTACCGGCCATGTCAAAGAGGACTCTATTGTTGATCCCAGTTTAAAATAGACAGCGGCAACTAGCAGATCAAAGAAAAGCTCTATCAATGCACACAGAAAAGTACACGGGCGTAGATAGTTTTGTTGGAAGAAGACGGTGGTGTTATCTTTGGTTCTTTGTTGTAGTAGTTGTTCTAGTTAGTGCTTTCACTTGACTGCTTCTGTAGGGCTAAATATTTTTTAGACTGATGTGAAAAATGGGAGGAAGAGAGAACAACAGTAAGAGTTTGATCAATAGTAAGGCTATCAAAGTCTTGATTTAGTTAAGTATGTTTCATCGTTTGAGTGATATAGTTCAGTTTAGGGTAGCATCTTGTACCCGATATTTTAAGTCATCTTTGTCAATATAATAGGAAGTTAGAATAAACCGGTTTAGTAAAAATTTGATTGTTTGAAAAATTTGATTTGGAATATCGTTTTAGTTTTTGAAGAATAAACCAGTTTAGTAAAAGTTTGAATGTTTAGAAATTTTGATTTGGAATATTGTTTTCTTTTTTGACTTTGTAAATAGAGTTTATTTTGTGGACCTGGTCAATGGAATTTTGATTGTTTAAATATGATAGAGATTGTTGAAATAGAGATTGAAAAAGTAACAAAAAAAAGAGGATTATCCATGAGCTAGCCCTATGATATTTGGCCCATGAGAGGCTTTTGGTCCTGCAAGGTTTTTTGAAAATTTGGCCCTATTGAGTATAAGGCCTTTTGTTCTTTTGGCCCTATAAAGTAGGGCCAAAGCCCTATAGGGCCAAGCATATTGACAGTAATACATATTGGTAAAATAGAAGAGATCTTTTAGATTATATCAATTTTCCGGTTTTTCCTTTCATCTTTCTCTTTCTACTTTCACACTCTTTATGATATAACTCACCAACTTCCTCCTTCTTCTTCCTCCCTTATACTCTCGCACTCTTTATGATATTACTCACTAACTTTTCCCTTCTTATTCCTCCTTCTGCTCTCTTAAGTCTATATACCCTTCTATACTTTTCTCTTCCTCTATTTTCTTAAAACATCTCGGAATACTTGGATAAACCTCTCTACAGGAGAGTGACAATAAGGGGTAATAACATTAATACCCTATGACAACAGGAACCATCTTCCCTTTTCTAGAGAGGATCAACTTGATAATCGTATTGTTGAGGTTTCTACAGAAGTTCAGTACAACATTGCCAAAGATAATTCGGGTGGGACACGTGCCATAAATATTTATGTACTTGACAATAATGGACTGTCATTTCACGCAGTACCTAAAGATGGATCACAAAATTTACAATGTAAAAAGTGCGGTGCTACCGGCCATGTCAAAGAGGACTGTGTCATTGATCCCAGTCAAAAATGGACAGTGACAACTGGCAGATCAAAGAAAAGCTCTGTCAATGCACACAAGAAAGGACACGGGCGTAGATAGCTTTGTTGCAAAAAGACAGTGGTGTTATCTTTGGTTATTTGTTGTAGTAGTTGTTTTAGTTAGTGCTTTCACTTGACTGCTTCTGTAGGATCACATATTTTTTAGACTGATGTGAAAAATGAGAGGCAGAGAAACAACAGTAAGGGTTTGATCAATAGTAAGGCTATCGAAGTCTTGATTTAGTTAAGTATGTTTCATCGTTTGGGTGATATAGTTCAGTTTAGGGTAGCAAAAATTTGATTGTTTGGAATATCGTTTTAGTTTTTGAAGAATAAACGAGTTTAGTAAAAGTATGAATGTTTAGAAAATTTGATTTGGAATATTGTTTTATTTTTTGACTTTGTAAATATAGTTTATTTTGTAGACCTGGTAAATGGAGTTTTGATTGTTTAAATATGATAGAGATTGTTGAAATAGAGATTGAAAAAGTAACAAAAAAAGAGGATTATCCATGGGCTAGCTTTATGATGTTCGGCCCATGAGGGCTTTTAGCTTTGCAAAGTTTTTTGAAAATTTGGCTCTATCAAGTATAGGGCCTTTTGTTCTTTTGGCCCTATAAAGTAGGGCCAAAACCCTATAGGGCCAAGCATATTAACACTAATACATATTGGTAAGATAGAGGAGATCTTTTAAATCATATCAATTTTTCGGTTTTCTCTTTCATCTTTCTCCTTCTACTCTCACACTCTTTATGATATAACTCACCAGCTTCCCCCTTCTTCTTCCTCCCTTCTACTCTCGCTCTCTTTATGATATAACTCACCAACTTTCCCATTCTTCTTCTTTCTTTTGCTCTCTTAAGTCTATATACTCTTCTATACTTTTTCCTTCCTCTATTTTCTTAAAATATGTCATAATACTCTGATAAATCTCTCCACAGGAGAGTGACTGTTTATGATCGGATTCAACAATGGGTAATAATACCCTATGAAAACAGGGAGGATCTTCCATTTTCCGGAGAGGATCAACTTGATTATAGTATTCTTGAGGTTTTCACAGAAGTTCAGTGCAACCTTGCTAAAGATAGTTCGGACGGAACACGTGCCATAAATATTTATGTACTTGACGATAATGGACTGCCATTTCCCGCGGTACCTAAAGATGGATCACAAAACTTACAATGTGAAAAGTGCGGTGCTACCGGCCATATCAAAGAGGACTGTGTTGTTGATCCCAGTCGAAAATAGAAAGTGGCAATCAAAGAAAAGCTCTGTCAATACACACAAGAAAGGACACGGGTGTAGATAGCTTTATTGGAAGAAGACGGTGGTGTTATCTTTGGTTCTTTGTTGTAGTAGTTGTTCTAGTTAGTGTTTTCACTTGACTGCTTCTGTAAGACCAAATATTTTTTAGACTGATGTAGAAAATGGGAGGCAGAGAAAACAACAGTAAGGGTTTGATCAACAATAAGGGCTATCGAAGTCTTGATTTAGTTAAGTATGTTTCATCGTTTGGGTGATATAGTTCAGTTTAGGGTAGCATTTTAGTTAAGTATGTTTCATCGTTTGGGTGATATAGTTCAGTTTAGGGTAGCATTTTGTACCCGATATTTTAAGCCATCTTTGTTAATATAATAGAAAATTAGAATAAACCACTTTAGTAAAATTTGATTGTTTGAAAATTTTGATTTGGAATATCGTTTTAGTTTTTGAAGAATAAACCAGTTTAGTAAAAGTTTGAATGTTTAGAAAATTTGATTTGGAATATTATTTTATTTTTTTACTTTGTAAATAGAATTTATTTTGTGGACCTGGTCAATAAAATTTTGATTATTTAAATATGATAGAGATTGTTGAAATAGAGATTGAAAAATCAACAAAAAAAGGAGAATTATCCATGAGCTAGCCCTATGATGTTTGGCCCATAAGGGCTTTTAGTCCCGCAAGATTTTTTGAAAATTTGGCCCTATTGTGTATAGGGCCAAGCATATTGATACTAATACATATTGGTAAGATAGAGGAGATCTTTTAAATCATATCAATTTTCCGGTTTTCCCTTTCATCTTTCTCCTTCTACTCTCACACTCTTTATGATATAACTCACCAACTTCCCCATTCTTCTTCCTCCCTTATACTCTCGCACTCTTTATGATATTACTCACTAACTTTTCCCTTCTTCTTCCTCCTTCTGCTCTCTTAAGTCTATATACCCTTCTATACTTTTCTCTTCCTCTATTTTCTTAGAACATGTCGGAATACTTGGATATACCTCTCTACGAGAGAGTGACTGTGTACGATCGGAATCAACAAGGGATAATAATACCCTATGACTACAGGGACCACCTTTCCTTTTCCAGAGAGGATTAACTTGATAATCGTATTCTTGAGGCTTCCACAGAAGTTCAGTACAATCTTGCCAAAGATAATTCGGACGGGACACGTGCCATAAATATTTGTGTCCCATAAATATTTATGTACTTGACGATAATGGACTGCCATTTCTCACGGTACCTAAAGATGGATCCCAAAACTTACAATGTGAAAAGTGCAGTGCTACCGACCATGTCAAAGAGGATTGTGTTGTTGATCCCAGTCAAAAATGGACAGTGGCAACTGGCAGATCAAAGAAAAACTCTGTTAATATAATGCACACAAGAAAGGACACGGGGTAGATAGCTTTGTTGGAAGAAGATGGTGGTGTTATATTTAGTTTTTTGTTGTTGTAGTTGTTCTAGTAAGTGATTTCACTTGACTGCTTCTGTAGGACCAAATATTTTTTAGACTGATGTGAAAAATGAGAGGCAGAGAGAACAACAGTAAGGGTTTGATCAACAGTAAGACTATCGGAGTCTTGATTTAGTTATATGTTTCATCGTGGGTGATATAGTTCAGTTTAGGGTAGCATCTTGTACCTGATATTTTAAGCCATCTTTGTCAATATAATAGGAAATTAGAATAAACCGATTTAGTAAAAATTTGATTGTTTGAAAAATTTGATTTGGAATTTCGTTTTAGTTTTTGAAGAATAAATCAGTTTAGTAAAAGTTTGAATGTTTAGAAAATTTGATTTGGAATATTGTTTTATTTTTTAACTTTGTAAATAGAGTTTATTTTGTGGACTTGGTCAATGGAATTTTGATTGTTTAAATATGATAGAGATGGTTAAAATAGAGATTAAAAAAGCAACCAAAAAAAGAGGATTATCCATGGGATAGTCCTATGATGTTTGGCCCATGAAAATTTTTGGTCCCGCAAGATTTTTTGAAAATTTGGCCTTATTAAATATAGGACTTTTTGTTCTTTTTGTCCTATAAAGTAGGGCCGAAACCCTATAGGACCAAGCATATTGGCACTAATAATGGTATCTAATATTGGGGAAGAAAGAGGTTCAATTTTCTTTTTTTCAAATATTTTTTTCATAAAAAAGAATATCGACAAGAGTAGGAATTATTTATTTTGAAACAATATCATTGACCAAAATGATATAAAATTTAAAGCGGGCACAATACAATTTTTTAAAAGAAATTTTTAATTGTTGTGAGAAATAAGTTTGTATAACTTACATAAAAATATTTTAGTGTTGCTTATGTTTAACAGCCTTTCATATCTATTTTTCTAGAAAGTAAAGTCTATTTTTCATTTTAGTCATACATGTTTATTTCTTTCTCTTTGATGGATGTTTACTTTTTTTATTTTTTAATGAAAAATCTATTTATTAGTAAGATGAATCTAAGTTGTAGACAAAAAGAAGTGTATACCAATAGTTTCATATGGCAAAATGTGTATCATATTCACTAATATTATTAATGCATAGTTAGTTAGATATCAATAATCCTTGGATAAGAAATAGAATTACTATTGTAGTTAATTCAGATGAAATATATCTTTTTTAACATAAATGGTGGCCTCAATTTATTTGTGACAGGAGATTTTGCATAGATTTGTTTATTGATTTGTGATATATTGTAGAAGATATTTATAAAAAAAATAATTATATTGTTATAACAAAGTTTAATTATTCTGCAGTAAAAAAATTAGATTATTCTCATATAAATAATTATTTTGTTAAGAAAAATATATAAAACAATATATATAATATATATGACTTTTTTAGTAATATGTGACTTTGTTATTCTAATATGTGAACATTGTCAAAGAATTCACTCTAAAGACTACTTTTTGAAATGATTAATGAAAAGTTCTAAAAATTTGGAGGGGTAAAAACAAAAGCCATAGATCACATCTCACACTTATTATTATCCAAAATCTATTTGAAGAACACCATATACAGAAACATAGGACTAGGAAGCACCAACAAAACCAAAACTAACCCCATTTCCAAAAATTCAAAAATTCATAACACTAATTCGAACTATACATAAAAAGGAAATAGAATAAAGCAAATTAATATATCTCTCCATGGTGTGTTTTCCATATACCTTTAGAGGGAGTCTCATGTGTTATTCTTATAACTTTCTGTTTTCTTTCTTGTTTAGTTTTTCTTGTCACATTATTTCCTTCATTATTGCTATTTACCTTCATCACATCAGCTCTCACTATGTGATGATCTGAAGTCCCTTTTGAGGAGAGGACTAAATAGGACCCGGGGACGAACTTATACGAACAATTCGACGACGATAATATGTAATCGACTCGAGTTCCATACTTGCATGTCCCTTGAACACCTGCATGGAATGAGAACACAAGTTGAATTTTGTAAAGTTTAGAAGCGTAAGGGGTTCAAATTTGAAATTTCAAGGAATCTTAAATCTTAAAAAGGAAGAAATTTTGTGTGTTTACTTTGGCCTTTGGCAATCACGACGACAGATTCGCATTCTCCGGCGAAGTCCTTAGCATCTGTGTATTGTTTACTTTTGAGATATTTCATCACTTCAACTTTTGGTGTTGGCTTTCCCATCTCTTCATAGTACTGTATACAAAATAAACCAATTTTTTAAAATAGGATTTAGGATTTACGGTTCAGGTGGTGAAACAGGAGTAATATCTCACTTAACAATAATCTAACCCAAGAGAAAACCTCAAGAAAGACACTAAGACCTAATAGTTGATAGTAATTTTACATGTTTTTAGAAATTTGCTTAAAAATTTTCCTCAACATTTCGCGTTTCTCTATTTTAGAAGTACATAAATTATCTTAAAATTCGTCTCCATATTTTCTAAGCAACTATGTTTTTTGTCCTCAACGTATCCATCGGCTCTATCTTAGTCTACTAACCAAACCCTACCTTAACGCGAGAAAGCAAAAAGTTAAAAAATAAATCAAAGTTTTGGATACATATACCTTAACAATATCTGTCCATCTTTCTTGGGAGTAATCTGATTCATCCAATGAATTAAGGCCTCCTGCTAAGATGTGAGGCTCATCATTAGATTGAATTATTGCATTTATCTGCTTCATCCTCCAATTCTCATCAAGATGATCAAGGTGAGTACAATAAAAATTGAGTTCACCTACTTGAGGTACATCAATAGTAGCCTTCAAAACATTCCTGCCGCCACGAAATTACCGTTCGAGACATCATTTATACGCCAAAAAATTAGGTGTCAACCAATGCAAAGGTTAAAAAGTACAAGAGTTTAAGCATTAAGATGAGGACCACACTAAAATTAAAAGGAAATAGAGTGGGGTGTCCACAAAGAGTACAAGGATTTAGGTCATATTTTCTATTTTCTTATCCCATCCATTTTTTCATTGTTTAATAGATACTAGTAATGAGCAAGATTAGATGAAAGTAAGACAAAAATTTCTTGAATTTTGTTATGATGGAACTTGGCAATAATAGGAATAATATTCTATTCTATTCTGAGTTTCTGACTATCCTTTGAAACCAGACAAATTCTAAGTCCAGTTGTATCTTCAAATGGCAGCATATCCTCAAAGATAATGACAAATTGTACCTAAAATTCATCCATATAAAATTCCTAGATACCATACTTTAAATTAATTTTTATGCAGCTTACAACCCAGCATTGTTGGCATTTGCTAGAATCTGAAGTTTTCTGAAAAGAAAATGCTGAAGGTTCTCTAGAGAGAAGAAAAAGAAAAAGAAAAAAAAGGAAAATATTATTTTGATTGATAAATAATGCATCAATACATTCCTTCACAAAATTGCCAGATGCAGTATAAAATAATAAAAAAGTATTAACTAGTAAGATTTATATTTCCAGAATTATAATATATGAGGTAAAAATACAAAATTTCAAAATTTTTGTAAGTTTTACACCATCATTTAATTATATATTTGTATTTGTAGAACTTTTTAATATATCGAACGGTTAAGTCAAAATATTTTTTCTAATGCGGTAACATACAATTTTATTGTTGACACAATTTTAAACTACTATATTGTTATACACAAAATGGAAAAAAAAGTCATCATTAAGCTTTCAATTATATTGTTGACACAATTTTAAAGATCATAGCAAAGAAAACATATTTTTTGTTAAATAATAACATATAAAAGTATATTAATTAACCTAAAATTTTGATTTCTATAAAACTACCAAACATTTTGCTAAAGCGACAAGCATTAAGAAGTAAAAATACAGGAGTATTAATATTTATAAAAATACTAAGCTTACACAAAAAATCAATTATCACGTATTATTTTAGTTATTTTTAATATGTATTTTGTAATTTAACATATATTTTAACATATATTTTTAACATATATTTTAGCAAATGTATTTTGTAATTACTAGAATATAATTAACATATATTTTTTTAACATATATTATTTTAATGAACGATTAACGTAATTATTTTAATATGTATTTTGTAATTTAACATATATTTTATACTGATAATTGATTTTCAGTATACATGTATAACATGATTGTAATATTTATTAATTATTATTTACTTGATGTACTAAACTTGATAAGAAATAATGTCCAAAATTAAACTTAAAGAAAAGATAAATAGATCCTATACTTTTTAACTCAAAAACAAATAAATCCTGACTAATTAAAAATACAAAAACATCTCTCACCCTTTAAAATGCGAGATATCTAAGTTTTTCCGTCCAAAATATACGAAGACAAATAAGTCTTAACTGTATAGTATTTTGAAAAGTTAGGAGCGTTTTTATATTTTCAATTATTCAAAAAGTTATTTATGTTCGAGTTAAAAGGTCAGTATCTATTTGTCGTTTTCTCTAAATTTACCAAAGCAAAATAAAAAGTCTAAAAAGGAAAACAAACCTAAAATCAGAGTGATCAAAGAGGTTGATGGAAGTCCAACGTTTAATGGGCCATTTGGATAAGACAGCATTTCCAAACTGAGGTGCCCAACTCTCTGCAAACACAAAGTGATCCATTCCCAATGCCTTCGCCAAATCTGAAAGTGGCTTCATCCCATTCTCTTCTTCTGCCTTCACTTCTTGCAAACCCAATATATCTGCACCTACCTCTTTCAGCACCTCCACCACCGTCTTCCTCTGCCACCCGTTTCGCGCCGCAATCTATCTTGCACAAATGGCAATACAACCATTCAATTGCATAACACTAAATATGTTACATAAATGCCACAATTTTCACAAAATTTAATAATTTATTAATGTACCAATATTTTAGGTGTCCATGTTTGTGTTTGGATTTTTAAATAGAAACAAAAACGAAGAGATAAAGATAGACAGATTTTTTTATCCGGACTTTTAAGAATTCCATGAAGCTTTGTATCGGGACAGAAAAAGTGTCTCACATTCTTTTCTCTTAAGAAATCCAAGCACAGCCTTAAGAACACAGTTTAATGTATGTTCTGGAAATATTCATACAACCGTTATATACTACAATTAGTTATTGAAATTAACTATTAATATAAAATATATTAAAATATAAATTAAAAAATTATATATAATTATAGTTATACATAGTATTTTTTATGTTTATAACAACTTATGTCAATCTTTAACGACAAAATTTTGCATTAAAAAAGTTAGCAGGAGTGATTGTAAATTTGTAAATTCTCTTGGACACATGCAATAATTTGTGAGAGCTCACCACCACCTTCTCGTGCTCCGAGAAGCTCGGTTGGCGATTTCTCAGCATGGAGATCTCGTTATCCGGTAAATTAATGGAAACTCTTAGCTTCGATTTCGAAAAGTGGTGTTGTGGTTGTTGTTGATGCTTGTTGCTGATGCAGAGTGCTCTGTTTTCAGAACAGGGTATGTGATGATGAAGGGGAGAGTGAGAATGAGAACGCTTCAGAATGCTCCTCGGTTTCTCGTTCGTTGACTTTGGCCTCGAATTTTGGTCAAAGGGTCTTCGTTGTTTCGAAGCGACGCCGTTTTGGTCGTCAAAGTTCTGAGCTTTCTCTGTTCTCTGAGGTGGAACCGCTGGCGCCATGGAAAACAGTGCGGCGTTGAAGGTTGCGATGCGAATTGGTTTTTCGTGTTTTTGAGTACCCATTTGGGCGTTTTGATCGGAAATGGTGGAAAGATTCGAGCTTGGGTCGGTTTGGGGTTTTGGGTTGTCGTTTTTGGGCTTCTTTGTGATAACTACTTTGCACCTTGAACTACGGCGGCGTAGTGGCCACCACCGGAGGAGGAAGAAGCGGCGGAGCTTGGTGTTGAGGAGCTTGAGCATGGTGGAAAAGTGGGTGGTGTTGGGATCATAAGAGAATGTTCCTTTTGTGTGGTGTTTGTAGTGAGAAGTTGTTGAAGCTGTTTTGTGTTTTTCAGTTCTGCCTTTTGTTTTTGTTTTTCATTCCATGGGTTTTTGTGATTGGAAGTGAGAAGAAGAAGAAGGAGAAGAAGAAGTGAGCTTACACTTTATTAGTTAATTTTTTCAGTTGGAATTTGGAAATAGTTTTATAGATGAAAGTTTCATTTTTTTTTAAAGGAAACCTTTTGAAAAGGACATTGCATTTTGGCAACTCATCCAAATTAATCTATTATTAGAATGGTACTTCGAAGTTAGATTTAACTCTTAAAATTTTTTGATATTATGATTTTAAATGAGACAATCCATTTTATAAAATTATAATTGATTTTACGATTTAAATCTTAATTTTACGATTTAAATCTTATTATAATTTCACGTGTTACATACTTAATTTATTTTTTAATTCTAATTAAAATTTCGAATTTTTCTACTTTAATTATTAGAGCAGAGGATTTGAGCGTGAGAATCAGCATTATATTTGGACATTTAAAATTTTAGCTCTTTAAATAGACAACGAAAAATCTGAACAATATAAATAATGGACTGAAAATTTGGCCCAATGAAATTTAAAAAAAAAATACTCCACCCAAATTACCCAACAAATAAATCTCGTTCAATAATTTAAAAATTTTAACCATTTATTATACCTTAATTTATTAAAGCACTAACTTTTCTTTCAAATTTTCTGTTGTCATTACAGTCGTTTAGTCTCCAACCAATTCCATCATTGCTACTGAATCTTCTTCACCGTCGTTGGTTCGTCAAAAAAAAATTCTCATCAGTGTTATTCTCCTCTAGACCGAAAACGAACGACACCGTCGGGCTCTTCTTCGCGGCCGTTTGCTTTTTCTTAAAGAGAAATCAAAGGTGTTGCTATGCATTACAATTTTATTTGTCATATTGAAATTTAGAACTTAAAAATAATCACTTAATATTACTAGGATTGCATCCCATAATCCAAAATTACATGAGCAGTTTCTATAACCAAAGGAGTTATAAAGGGGGAAGGACATTCTTGGAATTGAATTGGTGCCATTTAGCATCTTTTATTTTATTTTCGAAAGACTTCTCTTTTCTTTCAATTTCTATTCTCCAAAGGAAATCTACTGAAATAGAAAAATAGCTGTTAGGAAATACCAACTCTTTAGCTCAAAACAAAAGAGGGGTGAGAAAAGAGCAAAAGATGAGATGGAAAAAATGTCTATTGCCAATGTCATTTTCTCCAACCACTACAAAATAAAAATATAGAGGATTAGCTTGGTTTAGATGTTGCTTACACATGCAAAGCTTACTACTAATATAATTTAAATATATAATTTGCATTGAAAATCCAATTGAACAAACTGGAGGATTGTACAAATACAATGGACACAATGAAGCCACTTTTAGTTATTTGTATACCACCAACTTTGCTCTTAAAGCAGGTAATATCATTTTTATTTTTCCTAGTTTGACTATGATAAACTAACAAGTAACAAGTCAATGGATAAAATGGAAAAGAGCAAAGGAAAAGAAGAGTTTAGTTAATATGTATTTTAAAGATACATGATAAGTTTATTATTAATGAAAAATTTTAAATTTTTTTATTTAATAAATATAAAATAAATTATATTCAAAACTTAAATTTTTTATATTTTTAATCTATTTTTTTAGTTTATAATTTTAATATGTGTTCTTAAAATATAAAATAGATAAATCCATATAATAATAGTAGTTATAATAATTAATGAGCCAACAACTCTTGGTCCTCATGGGCATGCAAGTGAGGTTATTCTTATTTGGAACTACATTTCACAAGAAAACCGCCGTTCCTATCTCCCATGAATCTACCCTTATTAGTTATTACAATTTTACTAATATCCTAAAGCCAATTAAGGAGTTCAATATGAGTGTTGACCATTATAGAGAAAAAAAAAAAATTTAAGGTGTTTTGTTTTAAATATGATTTTGTGTCAGATATTGCTCAGATTGAATGTTGCTCTGTGCTTTTTTTGGCATTTATCATTTTGTATTTTGATTACTACTAATTAAATATTTAACTAATTGGATTTGAAGAATTGTGACAGTTTTTTAGTATGGATTTTTTTTGGCAGTATCTTATTTTAGTTACAAATTGATCTCATGAATATTAGATAAGATATTTAGTCTTTAATAATTTTTTTTATTACTTCTCAAGAATTACTCACGTCAAATTAATTAGTTTTTCCGTTATTTTTAATTAAAATTTTAATCTATATATTAAATAAATAAATTTTGGATAAAGTATACATTTTATTTTTAACATTTACGATTTTTTTCAAAAATTCTCCTAATGTTTAATTTCATTCAATTTTAATCTATCCCTAGTGTTTCGATTAATTCAATTTCATCCTTAATATTTTTTATTTGTGTTAAAATTACTCTTAAAAATTTTTAATTTTGTCCCTAACGTTTTATATGAAATTAACGTCAAGAGATAATTTAGACTTAAATTGAAAGCGTTAGAGACAAAATTAAATATAACTTAAGAAAATTGTAAAACAAAAAATATACTTTATCCATAAATTTTTAACAAATTTTATTATAAGATAATTAGATTCTTAAAAAATATTTTTGTAAGATAATTAATTCTCTTTAAAATGGCATAGAGATCAATTTGTTTGACGAAAATATTTCTGGAAGACAAATAAAAAATTATTAAAGAGCAAAATGTCTATTCTAAAATTGTTTATAGACTAATTTGAGTATTTATATTAAATAATATTGGAATAAACTTTTTTTTTATAAATACTTAAAAAAACACTCTTCCTATTGATATGTGAAAACTTCTGTTCAGTGATAATTGAAAATCCCATTCAATCTGAGTTGGCGTGGGGACCTCATCATCTCAACCTTGGAAATTTATTTGGAATGGATCCAAACACCTTTGTAGAGGCCAGTTCACCTTTCTGTGCCACACTGTTCTTATGTTCAATGTTTTTCCCCCTAATATATATACTCCTATGACTTAGATTTTTCAGATTTGAAAATTATTCATGAAGATATAAAACATGGGATATAACATCTGCTAGAAGAAGATAAGCCTCTTGTGGTAAATAATTCTTCATACTAACCCTTATATGGATACCTATTCTTTTTAGCATCTTAAACTATTCTTGAATTTTAGACAAGAATATATGATACCTATTTTTTAACTGAATAAGCATGGTTCATATTAGGGATATGACAAGACTAGTGATCATTTGAAGTCCAACATTTTGGAATTCAATATGATTTTAGACGTTATTTTATGTTTGTTAATGTTCAATCCTATAAATTTTACATTTTAAATGTCTAGTATTATCCACGGAGGAGTTTATTTGTATTGTTTCAAAATACTATTACGATGAGTTCAATTTTGATATATTGACAGTGTAAATTATTTTATACAATTATTTAATTATATTTATTTTTTTAAATGATTCCGTACGATTAATATAAAAAATTGTTATTTTTGTTCATATAACATTATAATTAAACATACGTGTAAAATTATTTACATATTAGTATATTAAAATTAAATTCTATTACAATAAACTTATAAATTTTGTAGTAGTGAAAATAAAATAAGAATCATCTTATGTTGATTTGTTCCGTTAAATTATATATATGTTCGGTTCTTCGGGTTCCAGACGAGTCGGTGGAGCTCTAAAGTTGCAATGGTAAGAACCAGCCTTGGTCTGGGTCTAGAGAATGAGGGCAGAGACTTCACGACCTCTTGAGCTGCTGCGGTGTGAGAGGGGCGCCACCTGCAATGACACTCTGACGCCCAAGTTAGAGATGGCACATATGATTATGAGAGTAATGGGATAGTGACGTACCGTGGGGGAGGGGTAGGGCCCTCCCCATATATACTCTGTCAGTAGGGCGGGTCCTACTGGATTGGTGCCTTTCTTGAAAGCTTCATTTTCCAGCTGTCAGGTAGCTGGCTGCAGGAGGATAGGGTCCGGGTCGTGGTCTGGACGCGCAACACCCATCAAATCAGCCGCTCGGGTCGGGTAGTCGTATACACTGGGTTGGATTAGACAGGGTGTCAGCTGGACTGGACCGTAACAATATATAATACATTTTTGCAAATGAAATTTCATTATCTATGTCCACAAATTTTAAGAGAGCCATAATATGGTTTTGGAAGTGACATCTTCTAAAAGAAAATTTGAATATTCAAATCCATTTTGAAGCAAAACTACACTATACACTTGACTAATACATGCATAAAGCTAATGAATAAAAGATAGAGGGATTAGGGACATCTATTTCAAAATGTACCCTACACAACACAAGAGGCACTTTGGCATAGGAATATACATAATTTTCCACTATAATGTAGCACTACTCATCATGTAGTGTCACTTTCTATAGGGAAAGAAGCACAAGAATAAGATTTTTGGAAAGATAAAGACACAAAGAATGGCCTATTCATGATGTATATATATGGCCTCTTCACAATTTGAGTGATTCTAATCCCTAAATTGCACAAGAGTGAAGATGGTACCATAGAAAGTGAAAACCGACACCAATATGTTGACAAATATTGAAGTCAATGCATGATGATCATTGATTTTAATTAGAACAAACATATATTAGGTAAGGCACCACGTGTGTTGATATATAGAGTAATAATGTGGCCCTTGCACTGAATTTGAAAGAGAGATAGAGATTGATATAGAGATTAATAGATAAATTTAAAATTTGAAAAGTTAAATGAGGAATTTTTTTTTAAAAGAAATATTATTAAAATTTCAGTTTTCGTCTTTTTAATTTTTCTGTGTTCTTGCTTTTTGAAAATATTAAAAGAATTAAAATTTTGAATTCCAAAATTAAATTAACTGATCATTAAATATAATATTAAATTTTCATCTTCTAATTTTAGTCTCAATTTCTAAAAACAAACATTATCTTATGTCAAATGCATTGAGTTGGTATTATTAGAAGCTCACAAAGCAAGATTTTATTGAATTGACAAATTTCTTTATCCTTATCATTGTCACATTTTTAGACATTACAAGTGCTTCTTTTAACCTAATCTCACTATTTCAGGATGTGAATGAGTCTAGTAGGTCCTTTGCATGGTAAAATAATAATCATTCATTTATTCTACCCAATTTGTGGTCACTCACTATTCAAAAATCAATATCAATAAATATGAAAACGATTGGAGGTGTCAATTGAAGCTTCTCTTCTATAAGTGTTTTCTTTTTTCACTCTTAATAATGACCATGATTATCAGTCTTGTAAAACTACCTAAGCAAGTGTTTAAAACGGTATTTTTATTAGAAATGTTAATTTAACTTCTGAATATGTACACATTCGGTAAGGATATTTCATCCCTTGTTAATTAAATAAATATTAGTTTTTTTATTTTTTATATTTTATATCAATAGTCTAAATTTAAGATTTAAAGATTGAGATATAAAATTTAGAATTTAAATTTTAAAGTGTTCTATTTTTGTTTTTTTAATCTTTAACAAGTTACTTCACTTCTTACTTTTATTTTGAAATGTATTAACATTTGCAATAGACATTCAAAAGTATTTGATTAAGCTAATTATACATTGAAAATTGTTGGGGATCATAGTTTGGAAACCATAGATAATCATAATTTACTTTTTTTTAGCTTTTGTTTGAATTTATTAATTATTGTTGGAATAAATACTTAATAATATTAAATGTAATAAATATATAATTATAAATATTATACATTTAAATTTATAAATATTAAATTAAATAACATAACATAATTTTATATTATTATCTTCTTAGCATTATTCTTATATATTTTAGTGACCTGACCAGAAAACTCATCATTTATTATTTCATTTACTACAATGGCTGATCTAAACGGCTCTTCGTTCCAAAATAAATAAATAAATAAATAAAATCACTATTTTTTATAGTGTTGATGATACATTATTACTGGAAGACAGGTAATTGAGCACCCCAAGTTGACAGCATTGATGAGCATATATATTGAAGATTTAGGAGAGTGCCATTAATGGCTATCACAGATACTATTATTTAGTTTGTTAGGCAGTTAGATGTGAACTACAATTTTACATTTTACTACATTTATCTCATTCTTGAATTTTCCTCTTAACTCTCTCATCATCGTGATTCTCAAATGGTATAAGAGAGTTTTAACTTTTAAGAACTCATTAAGTCACAACAAAAAGAATATATTTAATTACATGAAGAAGAAAAATAGCAGTGAATTTTACAAGTCTTATATCAGAGCAAATATTAACTAAAAAATAAATTAATTAAAAACGTCGACAGCAGGGTTCGAACCTGCGCGGGCGAAGCCCAACAGATTTCAAGTCTGTCTCCTTAACCACTCGGACATATCAACTGTTGCTGAGGTTGATAACTTAAATAATTTATAAACTAATAAAGGTTTCAGCAAGGATAAATAATTATATACTAAATGAAAGAACAGTTTGATACTTTGATGATCAAATTGAAACATGTAATTAAGTTGGAAAAGAAGAATGTGTCTTTATCTACATAAGTTTAGAAATGTTTCATGATATTTTTGTACTCTTCACATTCAGAATCAGATTCCACAATCCACACCTTTAGCTACACATAACACATACCCCACATCACCACTATTGTTTTATCCGAAACACAATCCATGTTTCTTATGTGAAACATTTTATAAGATTGTGAGGAAAGTATAGTTGTTTGTATTGATTCAAGTGAAAATTTTCATGAATGAGTCCGAGTGTACTTTCCAACCAATTTTAACCTTAACCAAACATATCAATAACCCATTTTTCAAGAATATATGAAGAGTGGAGGACTATCTGAATCAAAAGAAACTGGAGCAGAGTTGGAAAATCCAACACGCCAGGCATGTAAAAATGCTTGAACAAACTGATCTGAGCCTTTGTCATATTGAAATTCATTGGAGACTGATTATATTTATAAATGTAAAAGCATAAAAAAGGGACTTTACATCTAACTGCCTCTATGGAGTTAGGGCAGTTCTTTCTTTCTCTATGCTGTTTTTTGTCTGTGTTTTTGGAAACAGGGAAACACATCATGTATGAACTATGAACTATGAACTGCTTGAAACTCAAAAGTCAGAACTAAATTAATAAATGGAGCAGGGACACGGAATGCCATGATGATTAAATGAACTTCAAATGTCTGGCGAAACAAGCTACACCCTCGAATGTCCGGCAAATCTTGCATGAATCCTCCGTTGGATTGGGGTCCTACATGAAGGGCAATCCTTCATCCCTTGCTTCTCGTGGAGTTCGTTGCAGTCTTGACAAACAACCTGGTGCGCGCAAGGCAGAAAAACCACTGACATCTCGTCTGATAGGCACATGACACACTCCTGCTCTCGCCTCAAGCTTCCGGTAGACATTTTATCTCGATTGCTAACCATCGTTTGGGACGCATTAGATTTCTTGTTCTCCTTCACCGTAGGAGTATTCTTGCTGGTTCTGGAGAACTTGTCATTTTTACCATCAACACCCCTGCGAAGAGCTGCTATTTGTTCAGACTCGGATTTTATTTTTAACTCAATCAACTCTTTCTCAAGCCTTGCAATATCATCCACATATTTCTGCATATCATTAGCTGCCCTTTTTCTAATAGTATCCTCTTCAGATTTGATGTGCGCTTCGAGTTGTTGTCTTTCCTTTCTAATGGATGCTGCCTGTGCAAGGAGCTTTTCTTTCACAGCTCTCTCTTGTTCCAGTCTACCCTGTAAGGTTTACAACAATTATAGGCCAATCAAGTACCAAATATGAAAAATGAGAACAAGGATAACAAAAATCTTGCTATTTAAACAAGGTAATTGTCCGGTGGTTAGCACATCGTCTTTTCATGTCGAAGACACAGGTTTGATTCCCGTAAGGGATGGATATTCTTTCCCGGCCATTTACCGGGAACTGCAAGGTTACAAGGTTCCCAGGAAACAACCTTCCCTTTGTTTGTAAAGTAGGTCCTTTTTTTTATATAACTAATTAGAGTTGACATAAAATGGATCACCAAAGACATACCTGATGAATTGATTCAATCCCCTCTCACCACTATTGTAACACATAAATTAAAAAGTAAAAAAATCTTACTTCAGTTTCAAGCATGATTGGATCAAATCATCAAATAAACCAAGAAACTTAAACTAACCCTACATTTCACATGGTAACAAATATGCCCCTTGAATTCAGAGCCACTCCAAAAGAATTCAGAACCCCTTGAACTCAATTTAATGGAAGATAACATTTTAAAGGGCCTAACAATGAAAATTACAGCTGAAGACTGAAGGAAAAACCTTCAGGTAGCATTAGCTTATAGCACCTCACCCATGTTTCTAGTACTAAACTATAAATTCCAAGCATCTATACATAAATTAAAAATTGATTAGTTTCATTGTGAAAAGGAGGTCAACATAAAGTATCCATGTCAGTTTAAGGAGCCTGTGCATTAATTCCGGTTTGGTGATAAGGTTAGTTAGATTGTCAGGCTAATAGATTTCATAACAAACCGAGCACAGTGAAATCAATGTAGACAAGATAGTAAATATGCTGTGTTTCTTACTCAAAGGCACATACCTCAATGTTGGCTAGAAGATTTTTCTCCTTGTGTAGCACTTGTAGTAGGTTAGATAAACTGTGCTTCTCTCCCTCAAGCTCATCTCGAAGCAAACCATTTTGGCTCTCCCATGATTGAAGCTGTTTAAGAACAATCTGCTCTCTCTCAAGTGCTTGTCGATGGCTTGTCATCGACTTTAGAACCCACAACTTAGCATCATCCAATTCCTTCTTCAGCGAAGCGTTCTCTGCCTCTAGCTCAACTGCAGCAGAAGTAGCATTCTCAATTTGCTTTCTAGTATTCTCCATAGCATTCTCCATCTCAGAGATTCTCTTCACTGCATTCTCCTCCAAAAGTTTCTGATCTTTTTTATATAGGTCGGCTTCTTGCTTCTCCTTCCTAAGAGCTTTAAGCTCACTCTGCACTTTTCCGAGCCTCTCAGTAACTTGCATAACTTTTTGTTTTGTCCAGTTGTTCCAGCTTTGCATCCCAAACTGCAATTCTTGCACGCGAGCTATTAACATCAAAGTTAGTTCATCCTTCTCATCTCTTGGCACATACTTACCCAAAGACTCATCATAAGGAATGCCGGCACAGAAATCAAGAATCTTTTGATTGTCAGTGGAACTAGGTTCAGACTTAGGCTTGGATGTAGTGTCCGACACTGTAGTAGAATTGACTACAGTAGAAGCAGATGTTGCATCTTTTGTAGGTAATGTTCCGGTGTTACCTCTTCCATTTGAAGTAGAGGAACTATTGGTCGAAACACAGCATGCTGCATCAGCTGAGTGAACTCCTTTTGTGCTTGTTGAATTTGAGGAACCACACTTCATTTGCTGATTAGGAATTTCAGATGGTTGCTTGATTCTTTTTTCAACAACCAAACTACTTACACTTGTAAGTTTCCCTGATTTAAAACCACCTTTTCCACAAGCCCTGTAAGCTTTCTCCATATGAAGGAACTTCTGCCTAAGTGCTACTATTTCTTTTCTGTTATGGCGCTTGGAACTAGACCCGGATTTAGATTCCTTAGCAGGACCCACTGAAGTTCCTGTGGATTTCTCTGTAGTGACCAGCAAAGAAGCATTCCCCTTATGAAGCTTTCCCCCTTCTGAAACAAGAAGACTTTGACTGTTCGGGGCATTCTGGAAACTTCCGAACTTAGGTGCTTCAGACTTGTTCTGGTGACTATGGGGCAATTCCTTTGGGACAGTTGGCTCAATAATTATGTCAGATTCAGAGATTTGAACCTCTGGCTTTGACTGGGGAACAGAAGAACCAGAAGAGCTTTCCCCATTCTGAACAACACCACTCGGGCGATCTTCTGCTGAACAGGCTAGTGAGATGTTCAAGTCGCACATCAACAAAAGCCACATTGCTTCGCCAGCTGTTAAGGACGGTCTAACTTCGCGAAGTACACTGATCATCTCCAACATGGTGTAGTACAGTAAATGCTGAAAATTTTCAAACACGACATCCGAACCAGCAATATCTTTTCCCTTAAGAATATTCACTGTATCTTGTACAATATTTGAGACAGGGTCTCCTTCCTCTATGTACAAGGCTCTCCTTGAAATGGACATGTGAGCCACCTCTTCACCATATCCTAATTCAACAATCTGCTTGATTGCAGCATGAAAAACAGCTTGCAAATTAGACAACAGTAATTCCTCAAGCTGGTTTGCAATAGGATCATTCCAATCCACAAGCTCGTTCATACGCATTTCTGATTCTACTCTATACCAATCTGATACTACCTCAGATGGATTAGTACCATTTAAGTTTTGTGGAAGCTCCGACGATAATTCATACCGAGGGAACTCAATCAAAGATGTGGGGGCACTGGTAACAGCTACGGAAGGATCAACCGATTTTCGCTTGTTCTTACACCCTTGATCCTGCTTATTCTCACCACTGGAATCAACCGCTTTATCCATTTCACTAACAACTAGATTAAACCCCGCAGAACCCTTATCTGCCTAACAATCCTCTATCTACAAATAGAGAGCCACATGTCAAATTTGAAAAGCTATGAACCGAAAAAGGTTGAAGGAACTGATTGTGGGGTTAGAGGGAATCCAAAAAGAAAATAGGGACACAGTAAAATTGGGAGAACAAGCACAGAGGACTAACGCCAATAACAATAGAACCACTTCAATCAGCATCAGACCATTAAAAAAAAGAATAAAGTTAAGTAAACATATAAAAAAAGAACCCAAAGAGAAATCATACCTTTGCTAAGAACTGAAGAATTGAACCCAAAATGAGAAATCTCCTGCATCAATAACTCAAAAGTCAGAAGAAAAGAAACAAAAATAATTAAAAAAGAGCTTGTTAGAACTAACACACATAAAAACAAACACCTTCTGAGCAATGCTTACATCAAAGCCAACACAGAATGCAAGCATGAAAGACAAGTGTAACCACATGCCAATAGAACACTGACACAACATTTCCCAGAAAAAACAAAATAAAATTAACCGATTCAAGAATCAAAGAGAAAAAACACTGAATTACTTTTTTTTATATAACAAAAGTTAAATAAATAAAAAAATCATCAAAATGAAGACGAGTTAACGCCCCCCACATTGAGGAGAAAATCACAGAAAAGGTCAAAACCTTTAATTTGAAGATTCACAAGAAAAGGAACCAAAAATAACAACAAAATCGTACCCTGAAACAGCAAACAATGTTTGCATCCGTCACAGCTATGAAAACGTTGATACCCAAATAATAATAATAAAAGATGGGTTCTTTCTTGCTGGGTGATTCTTGTTCTGGTGGTTGAAGGAATCAGAGTGGCGAGTTTTGGTTTTCTCAGTCTGCGTTTTTGTGTTGTGTGTGTCTGCTACTCACTCACTCACTCACTCACACACTCTCTTTGGGTTTTGGGTTTTGGAGTGGCAAATGAAAGGTCCACTCTGCATTTATATGAATGAATGATTAATTTATTTATGTAAATAACGAATAAGTAATAAAAAAAAAAGAGTAAAGTATATTTTTTGTCTTGAAGTTTGACAAAAGTTTAAAGATACCCCTAAGTTTTATTTTGTTTCAATTTTGTCTTAAAAGTTTTCGATTTGCATCAAATATACCTCAAACGGCTAATTTTTCAAAAAATTTAAGACTAATTCAACAACAATTTCATAAGAGCAACCCTCAACACAAGCAAATCAAGCATAGTTTTCATGCATTATTGTTAGATTGGTCTTAATTTTTTTGAAAATTTAGCCGTTAAGGGTATATTTGATGCAAATCGAAAACTTTTAGAACAAAATTAAAACAAAATAAAACTTAAAAGTATTTTTAAAATTTTTGCTAAACTTCAGGGACAAAAAATATACTTTACCCTAAAAGAATATCTAATACTTTCTCGTCAAAATAAATGATATAATATTAATTACTATTAAATATCATGAAGCAGTGAAAAAACAAAAAAGAAATTAAAAGGTATTCTAATATTAATTTTTTTTCCTTACTAGGATTTTGACTTATTAATAGCATAAATAATTTCATATTATAATTCAATCAAGTTTATTATTTTAAGAATAATACTATATATTCAAGTCTTTTTGTTAATTAATCAAGTTCAATTAAATTGATATTTTTTATAAAAATCAATTATAACTAACATTATTTTTAATTTTATTATTTAATTTAATTAAATTAGATTCATACGAAATTTTAGATGTATAACATTACTCTTATTTTAAATAACTATTTAAATTTATAAGAAAATAATACTTTTACTAACATAAAACATTTTCATAAAATAAAAATAAAAATTTAATTATTCTTTTAGTCTTTATAAATTTACTAAATTTTAAATTAATTTTTTATCGTTCAAAAAGATTGTAATTAAATTTTTGTACTAAATAAAAATTGTAATTAGATCAATATTAATTTTTTCAGAAAATAATTTGCGAAAATTCAAGTAAAAAATATTATCTAATATAAAAATCTAATTATTAATTTTTAAATTATAAAAATTTGACTAAAAATTTAATAAAATTATGAGAACCTATAAAATAATAAAATTTGAATTAAATCATACTAATAGTCCTTTTTTTTTCTTTTGTATAATAAAATGCAATAGTACACTTATTTGGGTAGGAATAGTGTTAAGGAAATTAATCATGTTATATATATACAAAAAATTATCTAATCATTTATATAAAAAAAAATTATATTAAAAATTAATTAAATATTTTTTTATGATACTATTTAATAATTTATCATTAATCAATAAATTACTATATACAAAAAATAAAATTTAAATTTTTAATATTTATTTAAATAGATTAATAAATTAATTATTAGACTAACTTAAATTAATTATATATATTATGAATGATTTAGCAATTTTAGAAGGTAAAAGGGTATGTAGAGTGTAGTGCGGCTATTGGGCAACGGTCATTGGTTTAGGCTTTAGCTACCACTCTATGAATAAGTCATACATATAAACCTACTTATATCTTTTAAAGTAAAAAAAAATTGATAAAGTAATAAAATAAAAAATTAATTATTTTTAAATTAAAATAATAAAATATATATTTTATAAAAATTATAAAATTAATAATAATTAATTTTTTATTTATTATTTTATTAATTTTTTATTTTAAAATATCTAAATTGCACATAAACCATCATATTTTTTTGGCATTTATAATTTTATATAGCCACCTTAGCTAGGTGGGAATTCAATTCACCAACCCTAATTTCTTTGATACTACCACAACCAATTTCCATGCCAATGTATGGAAAGATTATTGAGATTTGACTCCTGCAAAAGATAGGAAAGTATAAAAATGACAAGTTAGATAAGTACATTTAATTAATTAAGAATTTTTATTGTATTTAATATAAGATTTACTAAATGATCTATTTTTTTCCTTGTTATATGTTTTTTATTTTTTTATGTATTTTAGAGGAGTCGAATACAAATTATTTGGTAATAATAAAACATCGTGTACAAAAAAGAAGTAATATTATACAATATCAAATTATTTCCAAATTTTATAAAATTTTAGACATTTAATTTATTATAAAATGTCTTAATTAAAAAAATTTACAACACGTAAAATTTATGCAAAAATATAACTATATAAATATGCCAAAATTACCCCATATATATGATGTATAACAGTCAATCCCTTTTGTTTTTTTAATTAATTCAACATTGACCAAAATTATGTTTTCCTGTTTTGTTGCTAACCTGGAATTCAAGGTGGTTTGGTAACTGCAACATAAAAATCCAAATCGCGTGTGTGAATATCTAAGCTTAAAAAGAAAGATTGATATGATACACAAAAAAATAAATAAATAAATAAATAAATAAAAAATAATGTCTCAGTGCATTGTATTCAGCATTAATCCTTAAAATAAATTGCCAATTTTTCAACGTTATATTCCTCTTATTATGTCCTGAAAATTAAAAACTCATTAGTATTTCTTTACGTGCCAACATTTATAATGTAATTTAACTTTAATATAGTATTTGGAGAAATATTATCTTTATACACCGATTATTAGGGTTGAAAGTGAGTCGAATTAGACCAAACTTAAGTTCGACTCATAAAAATTGAACTTGGCTCACGACTCTCATTAACAGTCGAGCCTATTTCTTAAGTTCAAGGTCGCCTCACCGAAAGCTTACGAACCGGGTCAAATAATAAGAATATAATCTATAATTCTATATCAACAAGTTATAATTTAAATATTTTAAAAATATTTAAAAAAATCAATTCTATATATTGTTTATCTATCCATAAATTGTAAATTTTTTATTAATTATTTAAAATTTTATATTTATAAATACATATACATATATATATATATATATATATATATATATATATATATAATCGAGTCAGCTTACGAGCTAATCAGTTGAATTTATCCAAACTCAAGTTCGGCTCATTTAATTTGTGAGTTCAATTCCAAGCTCAAACTTGACTCAGCAAGTCACGAGTTTAGCTTATGGAGCTATTAACGAATCGAGCTCGAACTGACTCATAAGCTAACTTAACTCACTTTCAGCCCTACTAATTACCATTCAATTATATTTCTCACAATCTTAAAAATATTTTTTAGGAAACTTATCAATTGAATTGTTTTATCATGATTGCAATGATGTGTTAGTTTTTCTTATCTCTTAATTTTTTTATTTTATTCTGATATCCCCTCCATTTCAAAGTTCAAACACACCATCAACAGCTGAAAAGATTATTCTGAATAAACACAATTAGACTATTAAGAGCACACACTTGAATTGAGATTAAAAGTACCCCTACTTATATTAGGCTTATATAACATCTAATGTTACAATGATTGGTTGGTGCACCGCATAATCTCAAGCATACATGTTTTAAACAAAATGCAAGATCTAGGTCTAGTTACTAGGAACCCAAAATGGAAGCAGGCAACAAAGATAGGAATATTCCTTTTGCAAAGTTGGCGTTGATAACACTATTGAGACTAGTAGAGTATAGAGAAAAAAGCTCTTTTTAAATAAGTGTCGAGAGTTCGAAATCGATTTTGTACATGCAGTAATTTAATAGTCAGCAGCAAACTTTTAAATAGAATTTCGATCCACAACAAATTAGTCCTTTATCTGTTGATAGAAATAAAAATAGGCCAAATCGAGCCGAATTTTGTTTTTGACAAGTTTGGCACATGTTATAAATAGATGGCTTTAGCCTATACTTAATATTTCTCATAGGATTTTTTTTTTAACTCGAGTTTGATCTATTTAAAATCTGACAAATCCACGAACCTATTTAAAAAGTCTTTTTCATGAATTAAAACTCAAAAAAATACACTTGAAATATAAATGGACATTAAATGTATTTTAAAATTTAAAATTCATAATTTATAAAAAAAATTCATTTATATATTAATCATTAGTCACATATTATAATCATATTTACAATCTATAAATTTTCTTTTTTTAACAAAAAAGTTACAATCTTAACTAATATTGATTATTGATTTTTTTTTATGTTTTGTGTTTAATATAAGTGAAACTAAAAATAATTTATTTTTACAATAAAATATTTTGACGATCTGAGCCTGCGAGCTTTGTAGGGTTTTTTAAACCTATAGCAGGGAAGGCCTTTTTTTTCAAGACCTCCTTTCAAAAAATGCATTGACTTTCACTCAAGTTCGAGATCCATTAAATTAAATAAAGCAAAAAATGCTCTGTGAAAGGCCCCTTGGAATCCAAGGATATTTGATAATCACTGGACTGCTCGCCGATGGATTCAAGCTGCTAAAGCAGAAACTGCTATCGCCTGAAGCCTTGTGGATTGATTGTGGGGGATTTAGGCGTGTCACGCGACTTTTTTAACTAATAGGCTTTTTAAAAAATTCAAACATAATCTGTTTAATAAAACGAGTCGAGTCAAGTCGAGCCTAAAACTAACATAACAGAGCTACGAGCTCTCGTCGGATAGTTTGGCCGGCCTACTTCCACTTTATCTTATTGTGTTGGGAAATATCGTAAAAAATAAATAAAAAAAGAGGAGTGCTACACATACAAGTTATTTGGTTTACAAGTCATCATACAAGTTGGGAGAAACTTAACAAAAAACACGCTGAACCCATATACGATTTCCATGGCGTGCTCCTCCTTCTCCTCCTCCTCTTCCTTCTTCTTCTCCTTCTTCTTCTCCTACTCTTCTTCTTCTTCCTCCATGAAAACGAGTTTATTGCCAAATTTGATCTCTTTCGTGCGTTCTCTCTTTACCTTTTCATTTGTTGTTTTATCTGCGTTTATCACTGGTATTCTTGCTTCGTTTTTTTCGATTTTCATGGTTTATGAAATCAAGCTTTGAAATCGTTTTGAAGATAATGGAACTTCAGAAATACACCCAAACAATTACAGAAATACACCTAAACGGTTATAAAAATTCACCCAAACGATTATAAAAATACACCCAAATGATTATAAAAATACACCCAAAGAATTTAAGAAATACACCCAAAATTCGTTGAAGTACACCTTATGCATAATTCAGAATTCTTTCTCTTTCTTCTCCTCATCTTCTGCTGCTTCTTCTTCTTCAAAAACGATTTCAGAGCTTGATGTCAAAAAACAATGGAAATTGAGAATAACGAAGAAAGAAAACAGAGAGAAAAGCACGTAAATGAAGAAGGAGAAAGAGAATGCAAGAAACGAAAGAAAAGAAGAAGAAGAAGAAGAGGAAGAGGAAGAAGAAGAAGAACGTGCAGTAAGAAGAAGAAGAATGTGCAGAAGATGAGGAGGAAGAAGATGAAAAACGTGCAGTCATGAAGAACGAGGAGAAATACGACGATGAAGATGAAACACTTCAAAAACGAAGAAGAAGAAGAAGAGGCACGAAAAAAGAAGAAGAAGGAGAAGAAAAAGAGGAGGAATGGAGAAAGAAAAAAAAAGAAGAAATAAATTACTTGTACGTGAAAATGTTTGTGCGTGGAGAATTTCTCATAAAAAAAAAAAAAAAAAACCAAAGGATCTCATCAAAGATATGTCTGGCTGAAAAAGATCTCCAAACTCTTTCCAAAGTTGGAGGAGCTAAACTTGAGGGCTCATGTTTACAACATCACATCTCACCAATCACCATGGCGTCAATAATATTGTTGGCATTCCGTTGAATAAGATCAATGCTAGTCTTCCATCTCCACTTAAAATCTTCTAAATTTTGCTAACCAGATTCTTGTCTAAACAGTAAACAATGAGCACCCATATTTTAATCACTAATCAAATTAAAGGCTTTCAAGCAATCAATTTTGCAAACAACTTCTTTATGACCAGTCTCCCACAATAATAGTAATCTCTGCTACATTGCAAATAACTCACATCTGAATAACTCACATAAAGGAGAGTTTCCATGCAACCTCTTAATCAGAAAACCATCTAAATTTTTAATAACACATCAAAATTCTGTCTCATTACTATCATAAAAAATTTGCATCACAATTTACCTTAACCAAACCTTTAGAAGACCCATTTAAGTAAAACTGATGGAGTGAGCAGCATGAAGTACTTTTTTTGAAAAAATATTACAAATTTCATTGTTTAAAGCATAGATAAATACCATCACTTTATCAATGAACTAGCCTTTATTGAAAATTTGAGATTGAATACATTATTATTCTCGTCCTTCCAAATCCACCAAATGCAAGTAAAAAATAAGAACACATTGGTACTCTTACATTTATTAATCCAAAAAACTAGATTCAAGTGCTGTAGATCAAAATTTAATTTCTTCTAAATGTTTTTGGCCTTTTGTTAGTTCCTAAAGCAATGCAGAATGATTTTCATCAACGCAGACTAACACCTCATGCAAAAATTGGAGGTTGCAAGGTTTCTCTTAAATCTAAGTTCAGTAATTCCCAATCGAACTGCAATTATTTAATCAGTTGTATCCAATGCTAGAAAACTATAAATTGGTTTTGGTTCTTATTGTATTTTGCTCCCAAAAGTTACACTCAAAATTTGTTTGGATCAGTGGCGGAGTTAGACTAAATTTTAGGAAGGGACAAAATTTAATTTTGTAATATAGAAGAGACTAAATTAAATATTTTAGGAAAATTAAATTAAAATTTCTATATATTCTGAACAATATAAAATTTGTCAAACTAACTTATCTAAAAGAGCTAAATTAGTTCAAAATGGATCTCTAATTCCCAAATCTTTCGCATTTTTGGGAGTCACCACAATTTTTCAATTGGTAAGATTTATGGGCCTCCAGTATACTTGACCCTTCCAAAAAAAATTGACGCATTAAAAATATCTTGTTAGTCGTGTCCAAAAAAAAAAAGATCTTGTTAAGTTGATCAGACAAATAAAAAATTTGTATTTACAAGGAATTTAATTTTGATATATTAAAGTTTAAAACATTTTATATAATTATTCCATTCTATTAATATTTTTGAATGCTTATTTATATGATTAATATAAAAATAGTTAAAATTTGCTGCATTACATAACAAAATGTATGTTTAAAATTATTTTATTTGGATAATTTACAAAATTAAAATTTAAAATATTACAGAAAAAACCATATTAATTATTAGAATATGGTTTCATTCTTATTAGCGGGGAGAGGTATTGAGAAGCCAAGAAAATTTTTGGTGAATCTGTTTCTCTGAACGAATGAAGGGAGCTCAAGAAAACTCTCACTCCAAAACCCCATCTACTTCCACCAAGGTATAATTTTTTTTTTTAATCTTCTCCTCTCAATTTCTCTTATTAGTTTCCGATACCCATTCTCTAATTTCTTAGGGTTTTAGGTTTCGCTCTCCTGCGATACCCAAATTTTCAAACTCTTATGATTCATTTTATTTCCCTTAAGTTTGTATGGATTCAAAGTGAAAAATTGCATTTCTTTTCATCAATGTTGTTAATTGTTCTTGTGAGTGATTATGTGTGTGTGATCAATATGGGTATGAATCTGCCTTTTTCTTTTTTCCTTTTTTTTTGGCTGAATTTTGCTGATGAATTTTTTTTTTCATTTGGTGGTGAATATGCTGTTTTGAATGTGCTTATAATAGGATAGTAAATTAATGAGGAACAAATTGTTTGATATAATTACATTCCGCTGAATTTGAATGAGCAATAGATATATATTGTTCTGCTGCTGTTTCATATGGGTAGTTAGTTCATACCAGATTTTTTTTTAACCAAAAGAAAAACAGCTTTTGTCATAGAAATGTAGGTTGATAGCATAGATTGAAAATTGATATGAAATAGTGCATATTTGTAAGGCTGAAATACTGATTGATTTTGTGAAAGAAAAATTAAAAACAATCAAAATCTGTTTATATTTTATGTTTTCACTTTCACTTTACAATAATTTTGAAAACAAAAAATAATACTAGAAGTGAAAACAAGAAGGGAAAACAGAAACTGGACTCTTAACTTATGGATGAAGTATATTTTTTGTCCTAACGTTTGTGATTTTTTTTCAAAAATACCCATAACATTTAATTTCATTCAATTTTGTTCTTAAGGTTTTCAATTCATTCAATTTTGTACCTAACGTTTCGATTTTTGTCAAAATTACCCCAAGAAGTTTTCAATTTTATCCCTAATGTTTTACATGTAATTGACGTCTAAGGGTAATTTTGACACAAATAAAAAACGTTTGGAACAAAATTGAATGGAACTAAATGTTAGGGGTATTTTTGAAAAAAATCACATACGTTGGTGACAAAACACATACTTTACCCCTTAAAACTTACTAATGGATGTTAATCATGGAATTGAAATGATTGATGATTTTAAACTGTTGACAAATTTTTATGACAGAGATCAGGATCAAGCCTTGGTTCAGTTGATGAGTATGCTGCACAATGCAAGAATTGCATGAAATGGAGAGTGATTGATACTCAGGAAGAGTTTGAGGAGATTCGAAGCAAATTCATTGATGAACCATTTTATTGCAGTAAAAGGGGCAAGTCCTGTGATGACCCTGCTGATTTGGAATATGATTCAACTCGGACATGGGTCATGGACAAGCCTAACCTCCCTAAGGCTCCAGAAGGTTTCAGGAGAACCTTGGTGCTGAGAAAAGATTACTCTAAGTTGGATGCTTACTACATCACTCCCACAGGGAAAAAGCTAAGAACCCGCAATGAAATTGCGGCGTATCTGAAAGATCATCCGGAACACAAAGGCGTGTCTGTTACAGATTTTGATTTTTCATCCCCAAAGGTAATGCAAGATACCGTCCCGGAGTATTTTGAGCAGAAGGATTCAGCTACCAAAAGGCCTAAGGTGGTAGTCAAAGATGAAGCTTGAGAAATATCATGCTAGTTTGCATGTTGTAATAGATGGTGATTATGGTTTTTTTGATGTTATGGTAACTTTTTTGGTGGCAGCACATTTCAATATATTAGGATTAACCAACACCAATAGTGCACATCGACAACTTATGATTTGTCTCGATTATTTTTATTATTAAAAAAAAGTTTAATTACTTTGCGAAATTTTCAATTAGGTTCTTATACTTTTTTTTCTTTTTAATTGGGTCCTTACACCATTTTTTTTTTCAATTAGGTCCCTCTTAGCAGTAATTGATTTAATTTTATAGGGACTCAATTTAAAAAAAAATTGGTGTAAAAATCCAAATAAAAAAAAAAGTGTAAAGATCTAATTAAAAAATTTTTGGTGCAAAAACTCAATTAAAAAAAATATAGAGATTTAATTAAAAATTTTGTGAAAATATAAAGACCAACAACACAGTTAAGATCGGGAATCTAACTCTATTAAAAGGCTTGTAAGGTGAGATAGGTTAAATAATAATCATATATCTTTCTCAGGGTATTAATGCAGAACATGTTTTGGTTCTGATTCTACTTTGAGAGCTAGCTTAAGGGAGAGTAATACACAAGTGTAGAAGGTTACATTACAAAATTGAACAAAATGAAATGTTAGGAATATTTTTGAAAAAAATAAAGTGTTAGCATGGCATTAGAACATGGGCACTCTAAGGTTACACAAGATGGGAAGTGGTTAATAATTGAGAGCTTCGATTATTGAAGAACTAGTATCCATTCACGTCAACTATTTAATATTTATTTATTATAAAATAAAAAGCAAATTTCATAATTCAGTAAACAATTAAACAGTTTAATTAGAATAGAGACCAAAATGGAAACGGTTAAACAACCACAAAATAAAATTGGACGATCACATGGCTCCAACAATAGTTAACTTCACCCACATTAACCTGATAAATTTCTCCCAGGTTCTTTGTAGTTTTATCTCGATTTTGTAAATTAGTCACGCTGTTAGTTAAATGATTAATCAATTCTCGATAATCATACTGTTTTGTGATTGAAGAAAAGGAGAGATCCGGAGAATGAAGACATTGTTCTTGGAAAACAAATATATTTTCCTCTCTAAGACTCTAACTAACCTTGACTGCTGCATTGTACATTGTATCCTCCCTAAAAATAATGAAGATCAATGTCGTGTATAAATACATTCTCAAATCTCAAATCACAACGCCTGCTCCTCACCAATCTGTTAAAATGCTCCAAAACCAGATAATGCCTGCGGCAACAGAAGTCTGGTAACACTGCGGTTAATCTTTATCCCGAGAGCTTTGACACGTGTCCTACTCCGAGTTCTGACCAACAAAACGTTGGTGGCACCTCTTTCAATATGCGTGGCAGTCAAACCAGATGTGTGAACATCAATTCCCCTTGTTAGTTGTTAGTAACCAGAAGGTAGTGTTCAACCTTGTCTAATCGGGTTTGGTGTACTCTAACAGCATGTGTGGTGACCGATATATCTTCACCAGTGTCCAGTAAAGGAGCTCTTCGACTCCAAGCTCACCCTCCGCTCTTGCAGCATATATGTCCTCGCAGATGGCTATCAACCTACATCAGAATCATGGAACAACAATAATGTAAGTTATCACAAGAAGCTTCTTGAAGAGGATTTTAATGATCCCCTAGGAGAATGATGCATGTTAAGTGACTTCAGTTGTGGTGAAATTGACGAATAATAACGTGCCAATGATACACTCTTTCACTCTATAGTACTCGTTGATACAATTACACAAGGTGCAAATCTTGTCTAGAAGGTTATCAACAAATTCTCATGAGAATGGAGGAAGAACTTTGTAGATTTACATCTTCATGAAATAAATCTGCAGTACCTGTCACACGAAGGTAGGTTTTCAAAGGGAATTCTCATCCTTAAGTCAGAGCACTGGAGTCTGATAAAACGTCCAACAGCTAGAACAAAGGTTATGTAGAGCCCCCATATACTGAACTTGCTGAGTGTATCACCAAGAATACCCTCTGTAGAAGTATTAAGATACTCTTAAGAAATATTATAATAGCATATTATAGATAAAACAGTGAAATATGACATGTACTTATATTTTAAACAAATTCCCCGGCCAACTTACGTGGTGGCGTCTCCTCGGATACTACGATTGCTACAGGTCCTGTGTGGCCTCCACAAAATCCACTCAAATTTGATGGCTGAATATCTTGGAAGGCCCACCACTCAAATTGCTCACGATGTAAAACAAGATCAGCACTGACAGTGCTATCCTGAAAAATTGAATTCAATTTTTTAATAATAATTTAGGAGCATATGAGGCAAAAGGTACAAAATATATCATAATAATCGGAGAAATGAATGCCATGTCTCCTCCCTATGATTTTAGAACTAAATTGTATATTAAAAGCAAAGGTTGCTTTGTTAGAGGGAAGATTACAGCAATAAATATAGAAGATAATCAGCTTCTACCAGTCACATAGGAAATGCCGATACGCTATTAGAGTATTACTTTCAAACAAATAAAAAAGTCTCAATAGCAGAGGAAAAGAGAAAAAGCTGAAGACAAGTTACCTCATCCAAATTTCTAACGTCACCAGAACCAGTAACACGGAAATATCTCGGATAAAATTTATAAACCCTAAAGCTGGTCATAGAGCCATTCAGAACCTTTTGAACATCAGATTGACTTGGAAGATACTGAGGATCAACAGCTTTTTCATACTTCACCACTTCTTTCCCTTTAGGCCTGTCTCTTGAAAGTATCCAGGTAAAAAAAATTTCCATGTCATCATACCAATCAAGGGACTGAATCAATCTTGTCTGAACAACACTTGGGACAAGCCACAATGTACTAGCATCAGCTTGACAGCATATCAATTGGATATCATTCTTATTATATGTGTCCAAATAGCCATGAGGATCAAGATTGGCATCAGAATCGAGTTTATTCCACTCGATTCTTTCACACAGAGTAGTTTCATACAAACTCAACCTTCCACTAACTGTCTTGATATCAACCTTAAAGCTGGCATCTTTAATTGGGTTGGCAATGTTTGTCGGGTTACCACTGCTATACATCTGTAAGCAAAAGAAACAAACAACATAAACAAACATCAATGAATTGTTACATGCTATCGTGATCCAAGGATCAAGTATATGCATGAGTAAGCATACTTGATAAAATGCACAAACTCTACATTGAACTTCAGTAAAATGATAATGCAGACTTAGGTTCTTAAATGATATGACAATCACATCATCCAATTCCAGAAGTAAAATCAAGTTAATAAGATCAATCGTCCAACCTGCAGTCTTGTAATATAAAGGCCAACTACTATGGGGAACATCAAAACGTACTCACTGGAATGTTACCCTTAGAAATTATGCATGCAATGAATGTGTGACGTTGGGATGTGTAGGTGTAGCTATGATTGCCATTATTAATTATGTCTTTGAAATTATGTGTGTACTTATTCTTACCTTGTGACATGTATATAGGGTCAGGTACCCCCCTCCCCCCAAAAAAAACCAAAAAAACCCCCAAAAAAGAGAAGATAATAAGACATTGATTTTGCTATCAAGTACCCTAGAGACACTTGTTAAGATGTACTAAAATGATAAATTTTCATGGGAAAAGTATATATTATAGATTTTATTTATTTTAAAGTTTTCAATGTATTTAGTGTATTGAGAAGTTGAAGAAGAAAAGCAGTTTAGTACACAAGCATCTTGTGTTATGTAGGGTCACGGAAATGTAGGCAGACTAACTGAAAACAAGCATCAGTGGCTAATTCCACGACTCGAACCTGTGACATTAAAATCACATGGAGACAACTTAACCCTTTCTCCAAAGCTCCCCTTAGTTTTGAGAAGTTGAAACTTATCATCTTTAAAACGTTAATAAGAGCACACAAAACCCAAAATTTAATTAAACTCTATTTAAGCAGTAATAAGAATAAGACCACCTTTTTACTCATTAAACTGAGGGTCATATATATGCAAACACTAGCAAATGCATAAAACTGATGTGTCTGAAAATTAAGTTATCTGAATGAAAAAGATACCGCTACTATTAATAAATTAGGAAATCAAAGGCTTCAGTTGTCTACTTACCAGCATTGGAGCCCATATAACACAAATTAATACAAAGAACAAGCATATCCCATTGCAGCATTTGGTCATTTTCGTTTGCTTCTCCCCTTGCTTGTGTGTAGCTCTATTCAACACTGAATCGCATTTGACAAGGTACAAACTTGCATTTATGTCCTCCAGCTATCACAGAGAGGGGAAAAGGATGCATAGGTTAATTTCTGAACCAAGTGGAATTTATAATCAGAAAACATCACAACTTGAAAAATATTATTTTCCAAATGAATTTAAGATATAAGATAAACTAACAGTGTTGCTACCACCGTTTATGAGATTTAACAGATGGCTATGATCTATAAAGGACATGCAAAGGCTGAAATGAAAAAAAGAAAAAGGTCTTATCAATGACATGGTTTTAAAATTCATAATGCAACGTCATAGTTTTCCATTTTGCTCTTTCAGAAACAATTTAATGAATTCAGCAACAGCAGAAACCTTCTACATTGTATTTGATACTACCAAATGAAATGTACATACCATAATCAACAAATTGTATTTGATACTATCAAATGAAATGTGCATACCATAATTACCAAATACTGCTTCTATAACTTACAACTGTCAAACGTGGGATTAACTCCTTCCCAAAGACTAGCTTAAGAAGGACTACCCAAGTGACTATAAAGATTGTCTAGGTCATATGCTTAGTTGATGTAACTTACCACACCCTCTCGTGCCTAGGATTAGATTTTGCTATATGAAGTGCAAAGGAAAAGACATTTGTGGGTTTCCCAGAAATTATGAGTCTCTAATATCATCTCAAGATTATGGGGCATATGAAGACAAATACCTAGTTAGTGTGGGACTCAACACCTTCAGACTATCTTTTACCAGTGGAATCATCATAACTTTTTCAAGTAGCATTCATTTTTAAACTGAATGATGTGTAGCAAAAGAATTTCATTCAATATGAACTTAAATTAATTTTTATTGATATCATTAAGTGAGTGTTTATTTTCCTGACAGCTATTTGGGGCAGAAAAATAAATGACGTTATGCAAAATTTGTCAAGGGCAGAAATATTGAAGCACACAACACCACAAAATCAATTAAAATTAGAGGAGCAGGGACATAATAGAGGAGGCAAAAAACAACAAAAAATAAAGCTGAAATTCAATCTCCAAAAGGAACATGACGATTAAAATGTCAGCACTCAGAAGTTGTAGACTGCCTATGTATTAAAACAGCTTTCCTGCAGTCAAGAAGTAAAGCAAGAAATATACAGATAATTCCCTAGTGCATTTTCATTCTGAAATACAATGCAATTTCAGCATATGAAGATACCTGATTTACAAATGAATATTTACAGATCTTACCTTCAGCCAGTCATACATGGTGAGGGATGTGGTTGTGCATGACCAATCAAGTACACATCGTAATTCATAAAGGAATGGCAATGCACGGTAAAGCCTATATCCTAAGTAATTGATCCGTGAAACTTCACTAGTCAAAAATTGACGATACAATGTGCTTTGGTGAGGAATGCCATAACGAATTTGTACAGCCTGAAGTGCTAGAGAAAGTGCTTTTGCTGAAAAAATAGCACGGAGAGCAAACTGAGCAGCATGTTTCTGGGATGGGTCTAACTGCCAATCATATTCCGTAACTGAATATGTGAAGAGCACGAGGTTGAAAATATAGAAAATCACTTTGCCCGTGGCAAATGAGCAGAGGTATATTATTCGATCAACCACAATCAAGAAGAAGATAGCCTGAATAGAAGAAGAAACTCTTATAAGAAGAATATATGACATGGTAACTCTAGCAACAAAATAACAAATAAATCATCTGACCATTCTCACGTATATATAAAAATGTTTCATAAACATGCCATTGAAGAACTTAGTCATTCAAGGGGAAAAAATGAATCTAAAATTCCATTCCATTTAACAAGAAAGGAATAATAAACTGAACTATTTCAAAGGTCCAGGACACTTTTACAGAGCATAAATTATTAGAGAACTACATAAATGTTATCATACTTGGCCTGCTTTGTTGACTCAATATTCGGGTCAAATAATTTAGGTTATGGCTGACCCCATTTTTAGTTTAGTAATATAACTCTAACTAAATTTTTCCAGGCAAGTTAAAATAAAAGAAGGATGAAATCAAAAAACAAATTAAAGATATACCATTAAAATGAAGACAAATTCTTTCGGAAACTGGTCTTCAAGCTGATACACTTCAAGGAACTCACTTTTATTTTTTATGACAGACTGGTAGAAGATAGCAACAAGAAAGAATACAATCAGATCTGCACAAAATATGTATGCATACAGATCAATTTCTCTCTTGCCTCCACCAATAACTGAGAGTATATGATAAGGGAATCCCACTTCTTCCACAAAACCTGCACGCTTAGCTTTCAGGATTTCCTTCGCTACATCATCGGCTGGAGTTAAAGAAAAGTTATATTCTGCTGACGAACAATTAGTTACAGGAGAGGAATAGACAACCTCTAAAACAACCAAGGCAACATTGGGATTCTCTTGACTTCTTTCAATGCTTTGAACATTAACCCTACTAGCAAAAGGGCAAAGGTTTGGGTTCTTTTCCATACACTTATCCTTATGGACAACTCTGAGCAACTGATTAATTCCAGATTCGATCCTTGCTGGTTGAATCCCATCCTCTGGCCAGAAGTTGACATCCATAGACACCTGGACAAAATAAGGAGGAGATTCTGCTCCTTGTGTGAGTGACTTCCAGTATCTAAAGAAGCTTCTGATTATCATTTTAACCATATTAGCCATCTGATTCAGTAGATCTCCTACCTTCTCTTGCCAGTTATATCGAGCAGGATCATCTTTTCGATGGAGATCTTTCCCCTTAAACCTGAAGTTTATAGATGACATCCATTCACCATCTTTAGGTGTTATGGAGCTTTGGATGAGGGTAAAAATATAGACAAGAAAGAGAGGTAATGAACTGACAACAAAGGAAGACATAATTTTGTGTGTTGGGAAACCTAATTCTCGTAACAGGACAGGATCAATACTCATCCCACAGTGGTGAATTATAATTTGGTACAGATACTGGAGTAAGATGTAAATTTCTGTATATATCAAAATGATAACCCAGAAGATGTAACTTGGACCTGTATTTACACATAATGCATACAAGTAAAGAGCCCCGAGATACACCATCGATAGCAAACTGAAGTTCCATAAGAACACAAGAACAAAACAACAGTAACACACTATATCATTATTGGAGCGCATCTGGTACCATATATAACGAAAGATCCTTCCTAACTGCAGACTTGCAGCTTCTGAACTCCTATCAGATAGTGCAGATGAAGATCGATCCACATACATATCACGGCTTTTCTGGCTCTCCATCTCGTCATATATCTGATCCTCAACATTTGTGTGCCCATTTGAATCAGAATCTTCGTGAGATATATTCAGAAAGCTCACCAAGTTATTAACTGCCTGATTTCCAATGGACTGTACCTGGGAAACACCATCACCTATTAGTTGCACAGCAGATCTCAATGGGTGTTCTTTTGCTTGCCCCTTCCCCTTTTTGTCCGAATCACTAGAATTGTTGTCAATATCTATTTCAGTAATTTCACACACAGGAGAATCCACTGAATGCTTCATGTACTCCTCTGTGAATGAAGTTTCCACATTCATGGAAGTAGATGATGATTCAAGTTCAGTTGGGAGAACAGAATCCTCTCTCATTGCATGATCGAGTCTCTCAGGAAACTGTTCTTCTTTGTCAGGGATTCTAATGTCATGGGTTGAAATAATAGAATTGCTCCGCCTCCTTCTTAGACCCTCACCACTGTGAGAAAATCCATCAATACAATTGGCTGACGTGTTCAAACTATGGAGTTGTACTTGTAGGTTGAGCATTTCAGCTTTCATCTTCTCAACCTGCATATTACGCTGTCGCTTTTTGACCTCACTTTCACGAATTTGTTGTAACTGTGCAGTTTTCCATGCCGCCTTTTTCTCCTGTTCATGCACAATAGCACCAATTTGCTCTGCTTCCAGGTATCGACATACATAATCAAACTCTTTAGAGGAAAACATGTATGACTGAAGTGCTACAAGCAAAAATATGATAATCTCTACGATTGCAGATCTAGCAGTAATCCGAAACCCATAATCATATTTATAAAAGCCAATCATCTCATAAATGTAATTCTTCTCACACTTCCCAGAACTTGGTCCACCAACAAAAGGGGACTGATAAGCAAGAGAGAGAATAATAACAGCAAAGTTATAAATGCGCAAGAACTTGAAGATTTGGTTCTTCTTCTTCAATATTTCAAGTCTCATGCGAAAGAATACCAAAGCAAATGCAAGATAACCAAGATGCAAAATGTCATACTCGAGTGTACCAGTAATCAATATTAAAATAAGCACAAGATCCAACAAATGGCAATAGCAGTAAAGCCTCAAATAGTCGACAAAGGTCCACATGCTCTTGGTTTCAAAAGAGAGATCTCTCCAAATGAATGTGTTTCTACGTTGAAACATAATCTGACGATATGTTGATGATCCTGAAAAGTTACCAAGGCGATCAGCCCGAAGCTTGAAGCCAGCCAGCATGAAGACTGCAAAGTAGCTGATCAGCATGCGGGGATCATCAACAACAAGTCCTTCAATAGAAACACCAATGAAATGAACAGTTTATTGAAGGCTTCAATGCACAAAATAATATTTAAATAATGCATCATATTTAAATACACCAGTGGAAAGCTCAAATTTTGCAAACAGATGTCACTAGTTGAGTTGTACCAGAGACATACTACATTTAGGAAGAAAACACCGTATAATTCAAATATCTCTACTAATAATGACGGTAGGATAGAATAACTACCTTGGTAAGAATAACTTTTGGCCAATTGTGCCCTTCCATTAACATTGAAAGTTAGCTTCTCCACTTATCTACTACTAACAAAGGGATAGAATAGCATCTACTGTTGTCATAATTACTTTTGCTCAATTATACCCTTCATCTAACATTTAACAGATAACTATTGTAGACATGATAAATAAATTAACTAACACTAAATTATACAATTCGTTTTTATACTAAATTTTAATGATTTAGTTTTTCATTAACATTTTTTATTATTATTACTTTTAAATAGGACTATCCACTTGTCTGAATGATAAAGAAATAATGAACCAAATGTTCAGGCTAAAAAGGAAACCTCTTTACACTAAATACTTTCACCAATAGAACCAAATATAAAGGCATTACCATGAAATCTTCCAAAAAGATGCAATTCAGAGAAGGAGGAGAGAAGTACCTAGCCAACACTTTTCGCAATAATCGAAATGTCGAGTTGAAGCTTTCCAACAGTCATGACAATGAACCCCGCTTGGAACATGCGAACTAAAAGGTAAACTATCCTTCCAGATGACAAAATATTCAAGGATGAGAACAGATGCAAACAGGAAGACAAATACAGGCCAGATTTTGCGTATAATATGCCGATTCAGAAGAATACAAGCAGCTAACAGTGCAATATACAGCATGGATATTGCATTCAACAAGGCAAAGCTTGCAAGAAGTAATGCTATCATGTTTATCTCAAGACCAAATAGATTAGACATATTCTCCACCCAAAATTTCAAATATATTCTTAAGACTGCTATCTGGGTCTCAAACCGCTCCTTTCTCAAAGCAACAATCCGCTTCTTGTTCCACTTGTGACTCTCCCTGCTACTTCCCCAGATAAATCCAAAATACTTTCTTCTATTGCTGTCAGAACCTCTTGTTTTAGAACTTGGAGTATCAGGTATTTGGGAATGACCAGCGGTTATAATTCTTAGTGTCTTGCTAGAATCCCCTTCTTGAATCTCAGTTGGATGATGTGAATTGCATGACGTTTTACTTGCCTCATTACATGTATCAATATGCTGAAATGAATCTTCCGAGGAGACAAACAAAGGACAAGGTTCTTCCCAGTGTCCTCTATTCAAGACTGTATTTGGCATTCTTTCCAACCACCGAAAGACATTGTATTGAAGGGTACAAGCCACAATAACTAGTACTTTTCCTCTCAATCCAGATTCTCGACCCCAAAAGCCTGGCTGGAATACACACAATCCCAGAAAGAGAGATATATCAGAGTACTTCTGTCCAGGAAACATTTCAGCTTGCTTACCCCACATTTGAAAAAGATATTCAGCAGTCACCAGAAACCCTGTGTATACTAAGAATGATTTGGATGGGATACTAGACGTCTTTGGTAAAATGGAGCAGATAACACATCCAAGCAGATACAAGAAACCAAATGCACTAATTGGGGATAAAGATGCATAAAACAGGGCAATAAATAAGATTTTTTGGCTGTGCCAAATAAGAAATCGCCTGATAAACCCAACTTTCCCTGGCTCCAACTGATCCATGTAAGCCTGTTTGTGCAGCTTGCTTTGTCTCCTCTCATAGCTATAAAGTTGCATAACAATCAAGACTGCCAGAGACTCCCAAACATTTTCAAAAGATGACGCTTTTGGGTCAAATCCAAGATAAAAATAGAGATCAATCAACTTGGATAACCACATCTCTAGACTTGTGAAGCTGCTCAAGCTATATATGAAGATAAACACCGAAATTGCATACACTTTCAATGGAAGCCAAAGCGGCCTTTTTGTTCTCTCAACAAGTTGTCTTCCAGTAATCCACAGCAGAAGAAGGAATATGTAACCAAATGCTATGTAATTGGGCTTCTCCATATATACTGTGAGAAGAATAGTCAAGAAAGCAATATAGGTGCCACAAGATCGGTATATAGAGAGGAACTTCTGCCCAATTGCACTGAGGTATGATGCAATTCTTCTTTCTGTAAAAATGAACAGGATGAAATATGGATGACAATCAGTGAAACAATAGCTGCCAAAAGGAGTTACAGCAATATAGCATTGTTCCCTACAAATTGTTAGGAATATAATCATATATTTATCTTACATATAACAGTGCTATTCACTATGTATAGAAAATAATGTCATTCCAGATAAATAAGAGCACTTTTGAAAGGTACCATAAGAGAAACTGTCATCACTTTGTCTCACAGAGGAGGATGAATATATAGACAATAAAACAGATTTGTTAAGACCAGCTTTCAAGATGCCAAATCCAATAGGGGCACTAGGGGTATGCTGTATGATTGCTGAGAATGAAAATAACATGTCAAAACCATGGTTATGGACTGAACAGAAGCAACCAAGCAAAGCTACTTCCAAGAAATCCCAGTCACTATCTTCTCCAACGAGACCTGCAACAAATTTTTGAAAGACAGTGAATCTCCCCTTCCGTATTGCTTAATATGCTGCAAGTGACACATGCTATTGTTATAATATTAAGAAGTATAAACCAACAAATTCCATCAATACCTAATTGCATTACAACTTCCATGCTTACAGAACCTTTTTTCTCCAAAGCATTAGAGATCAAATTAATTTGAAGAGCGTACAACAGTGCAAAATGAATCTCGCACAGAAGAATCAGAGCTTGTCGTAGCTTTCGGCTGACGTTGTGGCTCAAAAGATATATCAGGAAGAATATCACTGAGGAACAGACAGAATAGAAGCTAATCAACAAACTAGCAAAAGAAACTCTTTGATAGACCAGAATTAAATTAATGGTGTACAAGAATCAAGGTAAATCATTGAAATGGACTATTTGCATGTAAAACAGACATGTAAGGGTTTGTTAAAACATACTATATACAGCATGGATGAAACCAGGCTTTATGGCAATAAGAAAGATCAATGTTAGCATGATAGCCCGAGAGCACTTGCGAAGTCCCCATGCTATTGTTGCCACAATCAAAACCTTAGTCTCTCCCTTCTCTGTGGATTAAGAAGGATTAATATGAAAGCAACAAATAGAAAGTAAATATAACGTATTCAGCCAAAATTTTTGACAAAATAAATCACCTAAAACAGAAAAGAATCAGGATCAAGTAATCACAAAACAATTAAGGTGGTTTTTCTTCTAGACTGATCACAAAAATAAGATTGAGTTAAATAAGGTTTTTTGTCCCCATATTCATGAATTTTGGTTTTGGTCTCTGTAATTTTATTTTTTATTTTCATTCTTGGAGTTTTGGTCCAAAAAAGTTTAAAATGTCATTTTGGTCCCTGCCATTAGTTTGTCTTTGTTAATATGCTAACATGTTTTACCTGGTCCCTACTATTAGTTTGTCTTTGTTAAATGCTAACATGTTTCATCTGCCACGTCAGTATTTAATGGAGACAAACTAATGGCAAAGACTGAGTGAAACAAAACCAAAAAAATTTACAAGGACTAAAACAAAAAAAAAAGTATGATTTTTGCAGGGATGAAAATGGTAATATCATTTTACTTCAAACTTAAACTATTGATCAATTTATTTACTGTTCAAGTCTTAAATGCTTCTCATATAGCTAAATTGATAATAAAAATTACTAAAATTGAAAACCAAAATAAATTATAACATACAATTATTATTATTATTATTATTGTTATTATTATTACTACTAATTTTATACAATCTGATGAATAATATTACAAATTAATATTTTATATTAATGAATGGAAAATATCTTACCATTAGTAATTAGCAAATTGATGGATCCATTAAGATATAAGTTAAAGGAACAATTAGGAAGTCAAAGTAGTACTTTGCATAAAGATATAAGTTCGAGGGATTTGTATATTCTCTTCCCATACTAGAAACGGTGTGAAATTATATAAAATAAAAATATATAATGGTACATAGGAGCTAGGAGAAAGTTAACAAGAAAATTATAAGTTGGAAAAATTATATAATATTGACACATAAAATGAACAGCTTGGAACAAAAGAACATGCTTGAGTATACACGTAGATACTCAGCAGCATTAGCATATACAAGTCACATGTATGAAAACATTGTAACTTAATACCTTCTACTGAGCACTGCTCATTTGACGATTGCCCATCCTCATCAGACAAGCAGAGGAATACAGAATTGTTCACAAGATTACCCAACGCAACCAAAATTCCTAGACAAAATTGGGCAAGCAAAAAGAAACCAGGTATCGGATAGTGCCACAGACCCACCATCTCCCAGATTTTCATGTCCTGCAAACGAGTATAAAATATCATAAATAATTCAAATGTAGGATCAACTTCGATGAGAATTGTCATCCAGTATTTTTAATTACCCGTCCAAGTTTCCAATTCAAAAATGTAAATGCCACATTGAATACGTAGGTGCTAACAGCCCAGAAGAGAATAAAGACAAGCAGCAGCCCATTCAAGCGGTGCAAACGGAATAAAGAAGGGAAGGCATAGACAATGTAGCCCACGTAAGCAAGTAGCCCGAATGCACATAAGCTTGCAAAATGAAAGCTCCAAAAGGAAAGAGCAAACAAGGAGACCTGAAAAAAATTATATATGATTTAGGGAACTGATAATCAAATCATTACTAAATCACGATTTAGTGCATATGCTTATGACACCAGAAACAAGTAGCTGCAAATGCATCACAGGGATAACTAGAAAAAGGTTATGTGCACAGTAAAGCACATTCATGGAAGACGTTGGTCTCCATTAGCACAACTACTATGAGATTTTCTGTTTGGATTGAAATTATATAATTATGAAAGAAATCATTTTATTTTGTAAAGTTTAATTTCATGATAGAGAACCTAATATGAAAGTCCCATTAGTAGAGTTGCCCCAAAGTTAAAAGAAAAAAAAGAAAAGCAAACAAACAAACAAGAAACAAACAAAAAACAGAATAAAAAGAATTTCCATTCTTGAACCCATATAAAAAAAAAATGAACAGCATAATTGCCATTCACGACTTCTAAACATTACGCCTACTTAGGAAAAATCACTTGTACTAATAGCGAACAGTGTCCAATGGGTGGTTAGGTGGATAAGCCATAAGCATACTACTACAGTTAGTTACTGCAACAAAAGCAGCCAAGCCTTTTTCCAACTATGTGGAGTTAACTTCAAAGATCAAATGACAGCAAAGAGTCGTCAGTCGTACAATAAACCACAGATTGACTTAATTAACCAATTAATGTAGTCAGCTGCTCCAAAATTTGCAAATATTTTCTAGAAGTTCAAAATTTTAGAATGTAATTATCCACACACACGAGAGAGAGAGAGAGAGAGAGAGAGAGAGAGAGAGAGAGAGACTAAATGAATTTGCTCAAGTGAACTTTCATACTCTGCAGAAGTTAATAAATATCAATGGTAGAAACTACAGTAATGACTCTAAGATCATTGTTAATAACATTAAATGGATTATAATACGTTTTAAGGAATATATACCGGGAAACCATACGTGAAAAAGTTGATGCTAAAAGTCCGGAAAACACCTCCTCTGAGTAAAACATTTGTGTGCTTCACACCAGAACTGCATATTTGATTAAAGGACTCAGCAGAAGGCCACATTCAATATTCCTTGATAAAATAAATAAACAAATAAATCTTGTAACAAAATTGAAGCAAAAGACTTAAAATATTCAAGGAAAGAGATAAATGATTAAAACAAGCAATTACTTTCTTTCGACCGCAGTTTGAAACATAATCTCAAAGAAAAAAGCTCTTAACAAATTTCTAATCAACTGAAAAATCGGACAAATGCTACTGATATAGAATGCTTAAAAAATAGACAAATTCTTGAAGAATATGTTTCACTATACTAGGCATATATTTACTTCTCATCTGTTTTTTGTCCAAATTCAACCATCAGCATCATGATGCTACTACAAGGAACCCAACCAACCTGGCCCAACCCAACTGATGTCCAGAAAAAAAGGAGCGAGGTAACCAATGAGAATTTTAATCATTCTTTGGGCTTGAACCTGAGGTGTGGTTAAGGAACCTAGGTACCTACTACCTTGACCAATCTCATGTTGGGATTTGGCTGATTGAATATCTTCTCCTTACCTAAAACAAATATTCAAGCTCAAAAGATTTTGCACATGGTTTCACATGATAGAACGTACGTGCTTGTATATGAAAGTTTGTTATTGTAGTGGTTAAATGTTTGTGGGTCTTTGTGGCCTAAATCTGAGCCTACATTGCCATGCATAATTATTACGTAATGTATGCAAAATACAAAACAGATTCATACAATAGGGATGCCAATAGTTTAGAGTGATTAAATGAGAAATATGTTGCTGAACACCATTACCATAGTGCCTGCAACTAACTAAACACATGAGCAAAGTCATTCAATGAAGAAAGCAAGGCAAGGCATATTTGAAATGTTTTCCGGTAACTGAAAATGGAAGATTGTTCACTGAAATTGAATGTAGAACTCTAGATTATTTTGAGTTGATAGACATCATAGTTAGCTTTTATAACAAGAAACAATTCATTAAGACGAAGGGGAAAGCTAACTATTAAAAGAAAGGAAAATGAGGAAATCAACGTAATAGAACTACCTGTTGAATTTGTAACAAGAAACCAAAGAGAGGAAGACAGAAACCCTCTGTGACTATGAATCTTTCATTAAACTAGCACGAAAAAATATATATTTGAAATAGCCTGTACATTTTAACAACTACTATTAAACAGACAACAATAATGATCATGAGATATTTCCTATATCACAATCTTAGGAAAAGTCATCCTAAATTGAGAGTGTTTGTTGAATATTCCCAGCACTCTGTCTCAAGTTGAAACATATGGTTCATATGCATTAAGCTTGCCATCATTTTTTAGTTAACCCAGTCTACTTTCAAGCATGAAGATCCTTGTCATGATAGGTCAATTTATGTTATAGCCTACCATGCCAAAAGTTTCTTTCTGAATGACAATTCAAATCAACAGGTAATGAGGAGATTTACCAAAACATATCTGCATCTTGAGTAGTCTTTCAAATGAGATATCAACTTACATGGTATCTAGAGGCGCTGAGGCAGCGGTTACAAAGACCTCTAGGTAGATCAACTAGAATTTAAAACTGATTTGAAAGGACAATTTATATAATATAGTTCCATGGATTCTGGCTGATTCTCAATCAAGTGAATCGGGTAACAAGTTTTTTCTTCATACAGATCATATACTGATCACTGATAAAGAAATATTTAAATGTGTTCTTGAAAGATATAACTAAAGCAAAATAAATCATAGGAATTTCACTTGATTACCTTGATTCACGAATGAAGAACGAATGCTTGGAGGGAAGAAGTTGTTCAGTCAGGCTACAATCTGATCTGGAAACAATAAAATCCATCTCCTCCAAATCAGATCTAATGAAAGACAGCTGTATCACAGAAAAAGAATAAGACAAAACAGTGTCAGACACAGCAAAATCAAACTAAAAAATTGAACAAATAGCTAAAAAAGGGAAAAACATTTCACAGTCATATAATTTTGCATAAAACAGATATTGTCCCCTGGAAATTTATTTCCAGTGGTTACGCTACTTTCAGACCTTTGCTTTCTTCAAAGGTTGGTAATCATTCTCAATTTCTCTTTTGGGAAGATCATTGCTTAGGTGATGCTCCTTTTAACTTGGCTTTTCCTCGTCTTTATTGCCTATCCTCTTTGCATAACTTTCCTATTAGGGATTTCTATCTATACAGGAATCTTCCTACTATTGGAACTTTCACTTTTTTAGAAACCTTAATGATAGAGAATCCATTGAGTTAGGTAACCTTTTAGGTCTACTTAATAATGCCCCTTTGTCCTCTACCTCTAACCTTGGCAAAAGATTATGGTCTTTTGATTCTATGGGTCTGTATACCTGCAAGTCAAATTTTCAGTCTTTATCTCAATCCTCCACGGTAGCACCTTTTCTCCTCAATAAACTCATTTGGAAATCTAAAGCTCCTTCTAAAGCCAAATCCTTTATTTGGACTATTATGGTTAACAGAATTAACACCAATGACAATTACAAGGGCCATTGCCCCAAATGTCTGTGTTATGTGTTGGGGAGACTCAGAAACAGGTCTCGCATTTGTTTTTACACTAGCCCAGGGCCATTTCTTTGTGGAATTCTTTGTTTGGCACTTTTGGAGAATCTTGGGTGTCCCCCGCATCACTGGATTAATTTCAGAATTTCTTTTGATGAGGTTTACAGGTTGTGGGAGAAAGAAAGAGGTAAATATTTTTGGCAATGAGCCATATATGCCACTATCTGGAGTATTTGGTTAGAATGCAATCTACATACTTTCAACGATAGATCATAAAGCTAACTATTTGTTAACCTGTGATACACTCAACATGTTAGGCTCACTAAGGCTGCGTTTGTTTCTAAGAACAGGACAGGACAAGACACTGATAGACAGAGACACAAAATTTTGTGTTCTTGTATTCTGTTTGGTGATAAACTAGAACAAATTATGAAAATTCAATTTATTCTCATTTTTTTCATTCAAAAAATTTGAGATGAAAAATATAACAATAAAAAATATAATTATAAAAAAATTAACAAGAATAATGAAAGAAAAAATAAAAAATAAGTTGTGTCCCTTATTAGTGTCTCCGTGTCCTTCCTGTCAGGATGGACACAAAATACACTAATTCAGTGTCTCTGGACACATTTTCTCTGTCTATGTCTCCTCTGCCAAACACGATTTTGTATTTCAGTGTCCCTGTCTCAGTGTCCTGTCTCTACAAACAAACGCAGCCTAATTTAACAACAAAATATATCACAAGAAGTACGACAGTGGTCCCGCAGTGAAAACCCATAATGTAATTAATTATTCACTTGAATAATATAAAAGGCAGTGAGGGCGGGGGAAAGAGGAGCGAAGAGAGAGAATTCTGACCTATTTTTGTGTATGTGATTTCTGATGAATGTTTTGTACATTAAGTCTATATAGAGGGGTTGAGAAACTTGCAATGCAAGCTTCGGCTGAGGTAAGATAGGAATTACATCCAGCAGTAGTTACATTTTATTACTAACAGTTGTACATTCAGTTACACCTGCATTAACTCTAATACCATATGAAATTTGAATTGAAAGTTACAAAACAGACACATACCATTGTGTAGTAAAGTATGATTGAAATGCTAGAACAAATTTTGGTCCACTCAGAATTTGCAGAAATTTTGTAAAGACCAATTATATCAGCCATCCGATGAATTGCAGTTGGAAATTCCACAGGAAGTTGATATATGTAAAGCAGAAAAATATCAACACCTGCATACAGATGAAGAGGTCTCCACCACCTATAGAACAATGAACACAGCCATAAGTGCAAAGGACACTAAAAGAGACTATAATACACCCAAAAGGAAGAAAGGGATGAGTAAGAGCATGAAACATCATCGGTGAAAATCACCTGAAAAGCCCAAGAAAGTTGCTTGTTAGAGACCAATCCACAAGACCAACACAACTACCAATAAAAAAAGGTAGGGAGTCCCAGGAAGGATGGCTAATTCCAACAACTAGCTGAATTGCAGGTAACAGCAAGCATGATGCCACCCGAAGATGAGAACCTTCAATTAAACCATAAAAATAATAAAATCAAATTTAAAAGAGGGAACAAACTTTTAATTGGGAGTTTTTATCTTTTATTTTTTTAATGAATAAAAGATACTTCCGTTGATTGAAAGAACATACTTTTTCAATGGGGGTTTGAATTGCATCATTTACATAAAACAGCAGGCATCAGAAAAAACAGAATGACAATTACAAATAAACACACTGCAGAGAAGGTGAGGATGAAGAAGTTATAGAGAAACCTAAGGAAAGCTTAAAAACAGTGAATATAGTAACAGGCTAATGCCCAATTCCTGTAACAGCTAAGCCTGTATATGTTATTCTGTATTGAAATATACAACTAGTTAAATGACACTATTAAGTATTAACTTGTACATAATAGAGCTTCAAGCAAATAATTTTGTAGCCCTGTAACATTTCCCAAGTAATGAATGCTTTTACACAAAACGAAAACTAAGAAAAAGAGAGAGACGAAAACCAAAAGAAACCCAAAAAAAAGCTATCTTCAAATAATCATTACACAAACTCATCAATAGATATAATTTATATATGGATATAAATATTAATACTTACACAAACTCATCAGTACATTAATTTTATACATGGATATAAATATTAATACTTAGTTGTCACAATCATACAAAATCAACAATATTCTACCAGTATTTAAGAATCTTTCACTCAAAGAAACAAAAAATATTTATATCAAGAGCCAAAATCAAAAGATTAAATATGTGTAACAATAACAAATGTGAAAGCATAAGTACTTTGTCATCTTAATAAATGGTCTTATTTTCAAATCTTAGGAATAGCAAAAGTTTTTTATGAATATATATGTAAAGGTTATTTTAGGAAAGGAATGTTGGGCACCAAACTCCTCCCAATCGCTTTTATATATAAGAGAAGTAGATGAAGACTCCGGTAATTTCACTTAATGAATGTACATAAACACTAAAGCAAGTAACTAGATAAAAGTAAAATGAGACATACCGATTTTGCTTATTTTAGTAAAGGTTTTTTACTAAATTTTCAATTAAGACCTGTAGCTTAGAAGTTAGTCATTGAGTCTCTAGTGTATAAAATTATCAATCAGGTTTATTGTAGACTAAATATTTCAAAACAAGTTCCTATACGGTACAAATATTTTTCAATTAGGTCCTCCTATTTGAAAATTTTGTGACTAAGCCCTTATATTGGATATAATCATTATTTTCTGGAAACCTTAGAGTATAGGGACTTTACCACAAAATGCTTCAAGTTGAGGAACTTGGTTGAAAAACATATGTATTATATATAGACAATTTTGTGCAATATAGAGTTACTTAGAGATTTTACTGAAAAGTGAAAAATGTAAGACTCCAGAGTAATTAATGTCATTCAACATGATACAGAAAATTTTGCTTCCCTCAAAGAAGAATGCAAGGGGGTCTGAAAATAGCCAGATAGGAACATAACAATGTGCCCGAGGACATATGTTGAGTTTTTGTGTACTTATCTAAACCTGGGACGGAGAGGACACAAACTCTCTCTCTCCCATTTATTTATATCCTGTATCTAAACCAAAAGCATTCAAAAGGAAGAGAAAAACATAAACAAGAGGGTCAAACAAACTACTTACAAACCTAAATGTTCAATAATTGATAACAAATGACCCCGGGATGAATCTTGCCATGTATCCTGAAGACACCTTTTCCAGTATATATCAATCAAAGCAACAATAAGTGCAAGTAGTTGTATAACCAAGAAATAAATTGCATAAGGAGATCTCCAAGACTGAACTCTGCAAAAGTACATCAGGAAAAGAACTAATCAGTACATCTGGGAACGAAAATGATGAACCATACAATAATTGAAAAGAAAATAAATAAATCAATCTCACATCATAAACCCAATGAGCTTTGCCCACCAGGCATCAGGTATACTCCAGGAAACTGGCTCAGCAGCCCATATTAACAGATAAGTCACTTGAGAAAGTATTGCAACTACAGAAAAGATAACAACTGGCCACAGCAACAAAAGCCTCCTACGGAAATGAAATCCTACAAAAAAAGCAACATATCTAGTGATCAAACATTGAGACAATATGAATATATTGAGCTAAATCAGAGTATAAACATCACATACATGCCTATTGCATGTGTATCATACAAGGTCTAACACCGACACATGCTGCACACATGGTCATAGCACTTAACTGATATGTCCATGGATTATAGAATAATATTTTTCATGAGGACAAAGTTTTAACATCCAACATGATAAACAAATACATAGGGAAAAAGTTTCCAAATCCAAGCTGATAAACAAATCTACCAACTCTTCCATCAAATAGAAGCAACTTTGAATCTCTCAGAGTTTTGTGTTTTAGCGACAATTTAACAGATGCAGCTCAATAGATTGTCACAATCATACATCCGGAGTAAAAAAATCTTATTCTTCATTTTCTTTTGTTCCTCCTTAAATCCACTAAAAAATGGTATATGGACTCCATAACTTGTATTATACATCAAAAACTGAAACCGAACGTTAAGCAATTATTAACCCAATCAAAAGGAGAAAGAGTTCCATTTCATACAGAATTCCCAGAGCAGGCACATTATTTGCACATTGTGATGAAACAGCAAATTGCAGTTTAATGCCAACAAAAGAACTAAGTCACTTACCTAATTGCGATACATTGTACAGAATAACAAGAAACGCTATCAAATCAACAAGTGATATCAAACTCCAGTTGATTAGAGCAGCTGCAATAAAACATAGCACATAAAAATCAGCACATACTTCGAAAATGGAGTACAGTCATCCATACATGTCTATATATATTATATAGAAACTAGAAGGCAAACATAAGTGTCAGAGGGTAACAAACAACAGAATTCGAGAGCAAAAACACATCTAACATTCTTCCTTCCACTGTTAGCCACTCTAATAATCATGTTCAATCTTAATCTTATGATTCTCACCAATAAAGGGTGTATTTGCTTCGCTTCGATTATGGCAATAAAATTCAATAAATTTTTCCCTGGACTTAGAAGTTATTATATATTTCTGAACCTTCTGTAGCATGCTTGAGTAAGCTTCTAAAATAACCATGTTATATAAATAAATCCATCTTCAAAAAACAATAAAAAAACTTCTGAAGTTGTAGATAACTGGCTGCTTCTACTTTTGCATTTTATCATATAAGTCATTCTTTATTCTTTTTAGAAGTTGATAGTAATGTATCAGAATTCACACAGTATACAGATGCATATTCTCAATAATAGTTACTCTACCTAGTTTCTACTCACACTCACTTGGAAAGACGAAAACCAATGACAAATAACTCTCTCTTATAAGTCTCTAACTTCAAAGAATTTGTTTAAGGATATCAGCTCCGCTAGGAACAATTCTCCAAATGCAATCTAATGTAAATTTTGAATTCCATTTCATCGAAACTAACAAAACCTTATCTCAAATCCGTCAGTGACACAGGAAACTAATCATTACGAGCTAAGCACATATCATAAAACATAAAAGAATTGCAAAAATATAACTAATTCGCACCTCACCTCACTGTGAGTTCATAAACACGAATTGCGCATTACATCGAAAAATAAATTATTCAAAAAATAAAATAAAATAAAATAAAATCACCTGCTAGAAGCAGCGAAGGGAGAAGGAAACCGGCGAGAAATTTCCCCATCGGAATCGGAAGGGAAACAAACCTGGCGATCACATCGAAGATTCGAAAAACAGATTCAGCTCGGAGACTCGGATTCCTCTATCTTTCTCTTTAAAACCGATTTATTTTTTTCTCTGAATCGAGAAGAAAAGGACTTTCCAGTGGAGAGAGAGTGAGAACTGAGAAAGAGAGAGAAATCTCCTGAAACTGCTATCAAATCCTGAGAATCGAAAATGGTGGTTTCACACTTTCAGTTTCAGTTTCAGTTTCAGTTTCAGTTTCATCCGTAAAAGCCAATAACAAAAGTTAACATCATCAACAAAAATAAATAAAATATAAAATAAAATAAATTATGGAAAAAATATTTTAATTTTTAAATATATCCTGTTCTTATGCTGCGTTTGTCCAATGGTTGAATTTTTTTAATTTTTTCTGATATTATTATATTTTAATATTTAGTATTAAAGTGAATGCGACATCGTGTTGGTTTTCCAATTTTGTGGCTTCGTGATTGCGTTCCTTGTGGCCAAAGATTTTAAGGTGGCTCACGTGGCGCGTTTGATGAAGGGGTAAAATGGTCATTTGGTTAGGTATTTATATTTTGGTGCCAATCGCTTTTGAAAATCTAACTCGTGGCGCTCCCATATATTAAGACATTAAGTCATTAAATAATTATTTGCGTTTTATGGATTTTAATTTTTGGAAAATGAACACCAAATATTTCCCAATAAGCGTTTAGTTTGTTAGTTAACCTACCGGTCTTTCTTTTCATTTTGGTGCTACGGAAATTAAAAAAAAAAAAAACAAATACATTACTCCTCACTTATTATATCGTTATAAATTTTGTTGTAAATGCATAATATGATTTAGAGTTTGACGAAAAATACAAAATCTATTTCTTGAATACAAGATAAAACTTAAAAAAAACATTTATTATAGAAAAAAAATAAGACTAGAAAAAAGATATTTATTATAAAAAATAAAATAAAATTTTATATAATTATTTAATTAGAGTAAATAGCCAAAATCATCCCTGAAAGATACTCCGATCTCCATTTTGGTCCTCGAAAAATAAAGATAATCAAAATCGTTCCGAAAGATACACGATTGGTCACGTTAGTCCTTCCGTCAGTTGGATGATGACGTGTCACGTTAAGTGCCACGTGGCATATGATGACGTGGAGGGCTAACACCACGTTTCAGAAGATGATTGGTTGACATGTCAGATCGGTGATACTTGGCATGTCAGGTGTCAAGTGAGTGACACGTGGCATGCCACGTGCCACTTGACATGTAAAAAAGTTATTTATAATCAAAACAGTCATTGAAAGTCCAGACGTAAGTCATTTTCATCCCTAAAATTTTAAAAATTAATCAAATTAGTCCTTATATATATATATATATATATATATATATATATATATATATATATATATATAGGTGAATGCTACCCAACCCCCTCTAAAATAACATGTAAGTTATCCTTTATTATGTGTCACATTATAATTGGTCCTTATCTTAACATAGTTGGGACAAGAAGCGTTAACGTCATCGCCATCTACTGCCCTCCCACTGTCCCACACAACCTCTCTTCCCAGTATAGCTAGCGCCTCTTTTTACCATGGATCACTTCTTACCCACATAATTAATGGTTAATTTGGTTATTAAATTTTTTATTAAAAAATATATCTTTATTTAATTACGTGATGGAACATATATTTATATGTAAAATATAATATAATAAATCTATTCAAAGTATTTAAAAGTATAATTAAAATCATGAACATACAAATATAATAATAAAATTTGTACTCCGAACAAATAAACATATTTTTTTATCATACATATATTATTTAAAAAATAAATATATTATTAAAATTAATAACAGAAATTTAAAATGATAAAATTCAACTTTTTTATTGTATTTTTTATAGTATTTTTATTTTTTTTATTTTAATTTATTAGTACTTTATTATTTAATTAATAATTAAACATATTATTTTTATGAAAATTTATTTTTTGTATTATATTAGAGAAGAGACCAATATAACAGTTTAAAAAATAAATTGTATAAATATTTAAGAGATAAATATGAAATACATACCTAAGTAATGTTTAGTTTGGTTATTAAATTTTTTTATTAAAACAAATCTTTATTTAATTACACGATAGAACATATATTCATATGTAAAATATAATATAATAATTCTATTTAGAGTATTTAAAAGCATAATTAAAATAAAAAAACATATTTTTTATCGTACATAAATTATTTTTAAAAAAATAAATTGTTAAAATTAATAACACAAGTTTAAAATGATAAAATCTAACTTTCTTATAAGTATTTTTTATAGTATTTTTATTCTTTTAATTTTTAATTTATTCGTACTTTATTATTTAATTAATAATTAAATAAATTATCTTCGTGAGAAATTATTTTTTGTATTATCTTAAAGAAGAGACCAATATAACAGTTTAAAAAATAATGTAAAAATGATTTTTAAATAAAAATAGATAATATTAAAATTTTTAAAATAAAAGTAAATTATATAAATAGATATTTAAGAGATAAATATGAAATACATGCCTAAAATAAATAAAACAGACAAAAATAATTCTCTATTTTTCAAGAGTACTTCTATTTTGTCTGTTTTATTTATTTTAGGTATGTATTTCATATATATCTCTTAAATATTTATACAATTTATTTTTTAAACTGTTATATTAGTCTATTCTCTAATATAATACAAAAAATAATTTTTCATAAAAATAATATGTTTAATTATTAATTAAATAATAAAGTACTAATAAATTAAAAATTAAAAAAATAAAATACTATAAAAAATACGGTAAGAAAGTTGAATTTTATCATTTTAAATTTCTGTTATTAATTTTAATAATATATTTATTTTTTAAATAATATATGTATGATAAAAAAATATGTTTATTTGTTTGGAGTACAAATTTTATTATTATATTTGTATGTTCATGATTTTAATTATACTTTTAAATACTTTGAATAGATTTATATTATATTTTACATATAAATATATGTTCCATCACGTAATTAAATAAAGATATGTTTTTTTAATAAAAAAATTTAATAACCAAAATTAACCATTAATTATGTGGATAAGCAGTGATCCATTGCAAAAAGAGACGTTGGCTATACTGGGAAGGACGAAGAAGTTATTGGCGACGGAATAAGGGATGATGCACTAAAAAAAGAGAGTTTGTATGGGAGGGCAGTAGATAGCGATGACGTTGGCGCTTCTTGCTCACGAGAAGTCTCTGATACAGTTTGAAGGGTGGATCGGGAACCCGCGGGCGAAACTGGGACCGGATTGCTTGACTGGAACGATGGGGGGTACCTGCAAAGACACTCCGACGCTCAAGTCAGAATGGATCTAAGAGGCAGAAAGTATGTGGAATGGGTGAATACCTGGGGGGACCTGGGTCCTCTTATTTATAGGTGACGGTGGATATCTTATCTTATCTTATTTGGTTAAGATAAGAGAGATATTTGGGTTGGAGGCTTTGAAGGGCCGGTGTTGGGCCTTCGTGTTGAAGCGGGTCGTCCCCGGGTAACCGGGTATGCGGGATCCGTGGGTCGGATCCGTAACAGTTGCCCCCGCAGCGGGAGAGCGAGCGAAGTCGTTCTGTCGCTGGGAGACACTTGTCATAGGCTCGACTTTTTCTCGGGTGCCCGTCTGGTTTCTTTGAGACGAGGTCGGTGCCTCGGTCTCCGTGTCGTGGAAGATTCGTCTGACCGTTTAGGTCTGACGTGACTCTTCCGTATCAGTCGCGTCTGTTGCGTTCTTCGAGGCGTTACCTTTTTTCGAGGGGGTATTTATTGCAGGTTGTGCTTTTTCTTTTTTGCCCTTGTGTTTGCTTTGCTTTCTAAGGGTATTTTCGTCGTTTTGCTTCTTTCAAAAACCGTTTTGGTTTTCCTTCTTCAGTTCCCTCGTTCTGCTTTTACTTCTCTATTGCTTCTCTTTCTAGTTACAGCATTTCCCCTTCTCCATTTTCGCTTTCTGTGGTTGGTCTTCTTCTGCGGCGTCTTTCCTTCGGGTTGTCTTCCTTCGATTTATCAGGTTAGCATTTCTCCTGTTTCTTTTTGCTTCTTCTGCTTTGTTTTCTGCAGTGTTTTATTTTTGCTGAGTGTAGTTTTTAGAGTGGTTTGTGGTGTTTAGATAGTTCTGCTGGGTTTTTTAGAAAAGGGCTGGGGCGAGTGCCACCGTATAACTGGTGGTGTGCGGTGGCGGTGTTTGTTAATGGTTTTTTACCGCCGTCGTTTTCTGCCGTGAGGTTTGGCTGACGGTGGTGCTCGTCGATATTTTAGGTATGGCTCGCCGACGGACGGAGGGTGTGAGGGCTCCGGTGACCCCGGCGGGGGGTGTCCCTGACCTTTTTTCTTGGGTCACTAGTGATGTCTGGGGGACACCGTCGCGGATGACGGAGGCGGACCTCCAACGGCTCCGTGAAGAGGGGGCTGTTTGTGGGGGTGGTGATGGCGAACGCCACTACGAGCTTGCCCTCCCTGGGGTAGACGAGAGGGTTTGCTATACCAATCTTGACTCCCCGACAGTGCCGGATTGGATGTGGGTGTATGAGGCGATGTTCACCCGACTTGGTGTTCGGCTTCCTTTTTCTCCTTTTGTTCAGCAATTGTTGAATCGGTGCTCCGTGGCGCCGTCCCAGCTACATCCGAATAGCTGGGCGGCGATACGGTCTTTTGAGCTTGTTTGTGATTATTTAGAATTACCTGTTTCGGTAAACGTTTTTCTTTTCCTTTTCTTGTGCACTCTTCCGACTAAGGAGGGGAAGCATAAGAAGGGGTATGTATCCTTCCGAGCTCAGCCCCACCGTCGGGTTTTCGGTTTATATGAGGACTCCTTCCACGGTTTTAAGAGTGGGTATTTTAAAGTTCGTCCTGCGAGGGGGCATCACCCCTTTTGGTTGACGCTGGAGGGTGAGCGTCGGTTCCCCACTTACTGGAACTTTAAGGCTGGTCCGTCTGTGTTTACTCGTGTTTCGAAGGAGTTCTTGTCTTCGGAGGAGCGGGATATCGCTCTTGTCTTGTGGCAGTTATTTGGGGAGCGTCCTCTTAATCCTCGGGACGTGATGGGCGATCCGGTTGCTTGCCGGTCGTATGTTGGTGTGTGTCGCGTGTGCTTGTTCTTTATTTTTTTTATGTTTTGTTTCCCGTTTTCGTAACTTGGATTTTTTGTCCCTTGTTTCCTTTGCAGTTGAGATGGCTGGTGGTTTGACATCCTTGGCGCGTCTAAAGGCGGCGATGGCCCAGGAGGAGGGGTCGTCGTCCCCGGCTACTCCTGTTTCTAATCCTGCCGTGGAATCTCAGCCAGTTTCTCAGGAGGTGATTTCCTCGGGTGCACGGGCTGATGCTCAAGTTTCCCCTGGCCCTGCAAACTCTCCTGAAGTCGTCGTGGTGACGGCTGCTGAGGCTTCTCGGAAGAGGAAAAGGCCTGAGGACCCGAGCAGTGAAACTTTTGAGGATGAGGGTCTTGTGCCCAGTGTGATGGATCGACGTTTCGATGCCCCGGGTTTTATTGATCAGCACTTGATGCCTGGAACGGAGCCGTTTTTCGATGGCTGCGACGTTTCGTTCCAGGCCAAGTCGGTGTATCGTGCCCTCCTCCGATCTGCCGTTGTTGTTCGGAAGGCTGAGCCTGTGATGGCTCAGGTCGGTTTGCTGGACAAGAAGCTTCGTCATTCTCATGCCGAGGTAGCCAAGTTGAAGGGGGAACTTGAGGCTGCCGAGGCTGCGAGGGAGAGGGCTGTGAAGTCTTCTGAGGAGGCTGGGTCAGAGATCCTTCGACTTGCCGAGGTTGAAACTTCGCTTCTCTCTCAGTTGGCAGAGGAGCGGCAGCGGGCTTCCGATGTAGGTTCTCAGGCTGCCATGCTTCTTGCCGAGTCGGAGGCTCTAAAGGCCGAGGTTGCTGCCTTGAGGAGGGAGAAGACGGAATTGCTAGCTGATGCGAAGGACGCAATTGTGGCTACCGAGGAAACGATGAGGGCTCAAGCTTCAGTGCTGGCTCCTGGTGTGGATATGTCCGTGATGGGGGCCTTCAAGACAGTTCGTGATGGCCAGATCGTTGACCTCGAGTAGTTTTTACTTTTTATCTCTGGATTTTTTCTTGTGCTTTTGGATATTTTCGGATGGCCGGGGGCCGTGTATTTTGATTTTGGAACACTTTATTCTCGTTTTAGTGGTACTTATCGGCCGTTCGGGCCTTTTGTATGTTCCGTTTTGTTGTTTTTGGGCCGTCCGGGCCAATTATGCATTCCGTTTTAGACTATTTCGTGTGTATTTCGTTTGTTTCCCCGGACCGTCGTTTGGTCGGGTTCTTTTGTGGATATCCGCGTTTTTGGGCCTGGGGGGTGATCAGTCCCCCAGTTGCGGCTGTGTCTTTGTTCCGTTTTTGGGATACTAAAGAAAATAGAAATAGCCGTTCTAATGGAATTTTTATTGATGGTCGGGCCTCGTTAAAACCCTCCGTTGGTGGCGGGAAAGAGTACCCGAGTTTAAAACTTAGATGGGAAATAAATTCTTAGAATTTGTAAACTGGTAGGAGAAATATGAAAACAGAAATGAGGACGAGGGTGCGTCCTTTGTAGGTTGGTCTAGGCGTAGTATCGTCGCAAGTTGGCGGCGTTCCACGTTCTCGGGACTTCGTCGCCGTTGAGCCGTTCGAGTTTGTACGCTCCTTTTCCGATTACAGCCTTGATTCTATATGGTCCTTCCCAGTTGGGGGTGAGCTTCCCTTCTCCTGGGGTCGGGGGACCGATATCGTTTCGTCGTAAGACGAGGTCGTCGGCCGCGAATTCTCGCCGGATGACTCCGTGGTTGTATCTCAGGCTGATTCTTTGCTTTAGGGCTAGCTCCCTGAGATGAGTTATGCTTCTGGTTTCGTCAATGAGGTCTCGCTCTGCTTCTTCGTCGTTACCTCCTACCGTTTTCCTGGGGCTTGGGTCTCCGATTTCTACCGGGATGACCGCCTCGACGCCGTATGTTAGTCGGAAAGGTGTTTCTCCTGTTGTCGTTTGGGGTGTGGTTCCGTATGACCATAGGACCGACCCGAGTTCGTCGGCCCATAGCCCTTTGGCTTCGTCGAGCCGCTTTTTAAGTCCTTTGACGATTATTTTGTTTGCGGATTCCACCTGTCTGTTTGTCTGGGGATGTTCTACCGAGCTGAAACGGTGGGATACGCGCAGCCCCTCTAAAAATTCTCTGAATTTTTTGTCGGTGAATTGGGTTCCGTTGTCCGAGATAACGATCTCGGGGATCCCGAATCGGGTGACGATCTGACGCCAGAGGAATTTTCGGCATTGGGTTGCCGTTATGGTGGACAGAGGTTCGGCTTCGATCCATTTAGTGTAGTAGTCTACGGCGACGATGAGGTATCTGAGTTGGCCAGGTGCCGTAGGGAAGGGTCCGACGAGGTCGATGCCCCAAGTGCCGAATGGCCGCTCTGCCGATATGGTGCTGAGCTGGTGCGGTGCGGCTTGGTGGATATTGGCGTGTCTTTGGCATTTGTCGCAGTTTTTAACTATTTGCATGGAATCTCGGATGACCGTGGGCCAGAAGTAGCCTGCTCTGATGATTTTTTGGGCTAAGGTCTTGCCTCCGACGTGGTGACCGCAGCAGCCTTCGTGGATTTCTCGGAGTATGTACTCCGTGTTCTCGGGTTCGATGCATTTGAGCAGGGGTTGCGAGAATCCGCGTTTGTATAGCTGTCCTGCGACAATGGTATAGTTGGCGGCTTCCCTCTTTATTCGCTTTTCCTCTTTGGGATCTGGTGGTAGTGTTCCATCGAGGAGGTATTGTAGGATCGGGTAGGTCCAAGATCCCTGGTTCGAAATTGTTAGGTGAGCATTGGTTGTTGTTGACACGGAGGGTGTCTTAACGACTTCCTGGATTAACGATTTGTTACCGTGTCCGGGTTTGGTACTGGCCAGTTTGGAGAGTAGATCTGCTCTGGCATTTCGTTCCCTAGGGACGTGCCGTATGGTGACGTGTTCGAATCCTTCTCTTAGTTTGTTTACCCTAGCGAGGTATTGTTGGAGTAGGGGGTCTCGTGTCTGGTAGTCTCCGTTAATTTGGGAACTGACTACTTGTGAATCGGTATTTACTTCTAGGACCTTTGCTCCGACTTCCTGGACTAAGGATAGGCCTGCCAAGAGGGCCTCGTATTCTGCTTGGTTGTTTGATACTGGAAATTCGTATCGTACTGACTGTTCGATCGTGATTCCGTCTTGATTTTCGAGTATGACTCCGGCGCCTCCGTAGGTGGAGTTTGATGAGCCGTCGACATGTAGTTTCCATGATTCGGGGGTGAGCTTTCCCGGGGTCATCTCGGCGATGAAGTCGGCCATAGCTTGTGCTTTGATCGCATTCCGGGGTTCGAATTTGATCTGGAATTGAGATAGTTCAATGGACCACGCTAGCATTCTTCCAGCTAGGTCGGGTTTCTGTAACACCTGTTTGACCGCTTGGTCGGTTCGAACCGTCACGGGATGAGCTTGGAAGTATTGCCGTAGGCGTCGGGAGGCCGTAAGGAGTGTGAAAGCTAGCTTTTCTAAGCGTGAGTAGCGAGCTTCCGCGTCTTGTAGGACTTTACTTATGAAGTATACGGGTTTTTGTTCCTTTTTCTCGTTTTCACGGACGAGTGCTGCTGCGAGTGCCTCTTCCGTTATGGAGAGGTATAAGTAAAGCGTTTCCCCGGTTTGGGGTTTGGCGAGGATTGGTGGTTCCGCTAGGACCCTCTTGAAGTGTTGGAATGCTTCTTCGCACTCCGTCTCCCACTTGAAGGGGGCTTCTTTTTTCATTAGTTTGAAGAGAGGGGTCGCTTTTTGGGCCGAAGCCCCGAGAAAGCGTGATAATGCCGTTAGTCGGCCGGTAAGCCTTTGGATGTCTTTAAGGTTTTTGGGGCTCGTCATCTCGAGGATGGCACGACATTTCTCTGGGTTTGCTTCAACTCCGCGTTGCGTAATCATGAAGCCGAGAAACTTTCCTGCCTCCATTCCGAAGGCGCATTTTGCCGGGTTGAGTCGCATCTGGTGCTTTCGTAGGGTGTTCATTATGACTTTGAGGTCGTCGGTTAGTTGTTCGCCGGATTCGGTCTTGGCGAGCATGTCGTCTATGTAGACTTCTAATTTGTTACCGGATAAGTCTTGGAATATCTTGTTAACTAGTCTTTGATAGGTTGCTCCAGCGTTTTTTAGGCCGAAGGGCATTACTGTGTAACAGTACGTCCCGTCTGGGGTGATGAACGCTGTTTTCTCTTCGTCTGGTCGGTGCATCGGAATCTGGTTGTATCCGGAGTATGCGTCCATGAAGCTGAGGTATCGGTGACCGGATGCAGCGTCTACCAATCCGTCGATGTTTGGTAGGGGGAAGGCGTCCTTTGGACAAGCTTTGTTGAGGTCTGTGTAGTCGACGCACATTCGCCATTTCCCATTAGATTTTTTTACTGGTACGACATTGGCTAGCCAGGTCGTGTAGGGGAGTTCTCGGATAAAGTTGGCCTCGAGTAGGGCTTTAACTTGTTTTTTGACTTCGGTCGCTCGGTCCGGTGACATTTTTCTTCTCCTTTGTGCTACTGGTTTAGCTTTGGGATCCACGGCTAGACGGTGAGACATTAGGTCGGGGTTTATTCCCGGCATGTCGGCTGGTGTGAATGCAAACAGGTCTCTATTTTGTTTCAGGAGTTGAGAGAGCTCCTCTTTGAGGTCATATGGGAGGTTCCTATTAATGAAGGTGTATTCTTCCTTGGTTGGCCCTATTTGTAGTTTTTCCATATCCCATTCTGGCTCTGACCTGGGTTGGCTGTCTTGTCGGGCATCCAGATCGGCTAGGAATATTCCGGCCGCATCTCGGGATTTCTTCCTTAGGGCTAGGCTGGTGTTATCGCATTCGGCTGCGACTTCTCGGTCCCCGTGGATGGTGCCGACGGAGCCGTCGTCGGTTCTGAATTTCATAAGGAGGTATTTGGTAAAGATAACTGCGGAGAAGTCGTTGATTGTTTTCCTTCCGAGGATCACATTATAGGCTGTGGAGTCTTTTAGGACTACGAATTCAGATAGGATTGTCTTCTTTTGGCTGTTCGTTCCTATGGTGATGGGAAGTGTGATTGAGCCATCTGGTTTGAGGAAGTTGTCTCCGAGTCCCGTGACGCCGTGGCGGTGTGTTTGGAGGTTGTCGTTGCGGAGTCCGAGTTTATCGAAGGCTCCTCGAAAAAGGATGTTTGAGTTTGCCCCGGTGTCTACCAGTATCCTTCGTACGAGTCCTGTCCCGATTCTAGCTGAGATGACGAAAGGGGCGTCCTCGGCTGAGGTGCCGTGTTGGCAGTCCTCTGGTAAGAACGTTATCGTATTGTCGGCCGCGGAGATTGGGACTTGGTTCCTTACAACCATTACCTTGAGATCTTTCTTCATTGTTAGTTTTGACTTATTTGATACGTCCTTGCCTGTGATGACGTTTACTATGATGGTTGGATCTTCCTCTGGGCTTTCCCTGGGGGGTTGCTTTTGGGTTCTTGGGTTACGTCCTTCTTTCTCCGATGACTTGTCTCTCTCTGCGCGTCTCGGTTCTCTGATGACTTTGGCGAATTCTGGGAGTTTGCCGTCTCGTATGGCTTGTTCAAGGGCGTCTTTAAGGTCGAAACAATCTTGTGTCCTGTGACCATAACCTCGGTGGTATTCGCAGTAGAGGGTTTTGTTGCCTCCTGTCCTTTCTTTGAGTTGCCGGGCTTTCGGGATGATGCCTCGATCTGCTATTTGGTGGTATACCTCAGTAATTGGTGCTGTTAGGGGCGTGTAATTAGAGAATTTGCCTATTCTCGGTGGTCGGCTAGTCGGCCTGGGGTGGTCCCGTTGGTTCTCTTTGAGTGTTGGGTTTTGATGAGAAGCCGAATTGCCGCGCTGGGCGTTGTCGTGCTGCCGCTTGTTGGCGGCGACGACCTGGCTGACTTCTTCGTCGTTGATGTAATCTTTGGCGACGTTCTGGATCTCATGCATGGTCCATACCGGTCTGGTGGTGAGGTGTTTGCGAAAATCTTCGTTCATTAGCCCATTGGTTAGGCAAAGGCTTGCTACGGAATCCGTGAGTCCGTCGACTGTTAGGCATTCGTCGTTGAAGCGGTCGAGGTATTTTCTCGTGGATTCTTCTTGTTTTTGCGTGACCCCTAGTAAGCTGATGGGGTGTTTGGCTTTGGTGATCCTAGTAGTGAACTGGGCCATGAATTTTCGTGTAATATTGTGGAAGCTGGCTATGGATCCGTTCGGGAGGGCGTTGAACCATTTGATCGCTGGCCCGGCGAGGGTTACCGGGAAGGCTCTGCATCGGACCGCGTCGGCCGCTCCTTCTAGGTTCATTCTGGCCTCAAAAGCCGTTAGATGTTCTTGGGGATCCTTAGTTCCATCGTACTTCATATCGGTAGGTTTGTCGAAGCCTTTGGGGAGTTTTGCCCTTAGGATTCTTTCTGTGAAGGGTGTAGCTCCCATTATTATATGGTCGTTTCTCGTGCGTTTAGTATTTCGGTCCCTCCGATCTTCGTCCGAGTAATGTTGATAACTCAGATCTCGAGAAGCGCTACGGGTATGTTTCTTGTTGTATCGCCGTTCTGGCGGTTTTTCGTGTCTGTGGTCGCGTGATGAGCTGCGACCGTCTCTTCTGTCGTGTCGTCGGGTTGGCGACCTACCGCGGTGAGATCTTGATCTGGAGGTTGCATGGCTTCCGTGCTCGTTGTTGTGTTTTCCTTTATTGGTTATCTTGCCTTCGAGTTCCTGAACTCGGAGGCAAAGATCTTGGATGATCTGCGCTGCTTTGTCGCTGGCTTTCTCAGGATGTCGTCGATCCGTGATGTCGTGATCGTTTGCGTTTTGGATAGTGCTTGCTATTCTCGCTTGGTTCGTGACCTCACGGTGCTCGGGGGTTGGATTAATCGGTTGAGAGTCATCCTGGCTTGAGGGGGTTTCCTCTAGGACGTCCCCCATCGGGCCCAGCTGGCGCAGGTTTCCCACAGACGGCGCCAATGTACGAGAAGTCTCTGATACAGTTTGAAGGGTGGATCGGGAACCCGCGGGCGAAACTGGGACCGGATTGCTTGACTGGAACGATGGGGGGGTACCTGCAAAGACACTCCGACGCTCAAGTCAGAATGGATCTAAGAGGCAGAAAGTATGTGGAATGGGTGAATACCTAGGGGGACCTGGGTCCTCTTATTTATAGGTGACGGTGGATATCTTATCTTATCTTATTTGGTTAAGATAAGAGAGATATTTGGGTTGGAGGCTTTGAAGGGCCGGTGTTGGGCCTTCGTGTTGAAGCGGGTCGTCCCCGGGTAACCGGGTATGCGGGATCCGTGGGTCGGATCCGTAACAATAACCAAAATTAACCATTAATTATGTGGATAAGCAGTGATCCATGGCAAAAAGAGACGTTGGCTATACTGGGAAGGACGAAGAAGTTATTGGCGACGGAATAAGGGATGATGCACTAAAAAAAGAGAGTTTGTATGGGAGGGCAGTAGATAGCGATGACGTTGGCGCTTCTTGTCACGAACGCGACGGTGCTTGAAAGGAGTGGAATGTGCTTCAATTAACGAGAGTGGAGCTTTGATAAATCTGAAATAATAAATTATAAAATAACCCAACTATGGTTAAGATAAGGACCAATTACAATGTGACACATAATAAAGGGTAACTTACATGTTATTTTAGAGGTGGTTGGGTAACATTCACCATATATATATATATATTCCAGCAAAATGTAATAATGTAAAAAAAAAGTTTTAGAATAGAAAAGAATAAGAGATATTTTGATAAGAATTAAATGAGAGAGATAATTTTATTGAACAAATTTTTAAGAAGAAAAGATACAATTACTAATTTTTTTATTGTCAATTATATTTCTATTAAAATTAGTAGTATTAAAAAATATTTTAAATTTAATATTATCAAGAAAAAATAAAAAAATTATATAAGGACTAATTTGATTAATTTTTAAAATTTTAGGGATGAAAATAATTTACGTCTGAACTTTGAAGGACTATTTTGATTATAAATAACTTTTTTACATGTCAAGTGCCACGTGGCATGCCACGTGTCACTGATCTGACACCTAGTATGCCAGGTATCACCGATCTGACATGTCAACCAATCATCTTGTAACACGTGGCATTAGCCCTCCACGTCATCATATGTCACATGGCACTTAATGTGACATAACATCATCCAACTAACTGAAGGACTAACGTAACCAATCGTGTATCTTTCGGGGACGATTTTGATTATCTTTATCTTTCAAAGACCAAAATAAAAATTGAGTATCTTTCAGGAACGATTTTGGTTATTTACTCTATTTAATTATGACCGAATCAATCGGTTCAATCTATGATCTACTAATTATTGAATCTAATAATTCGATAATTTAACTGATTTAATTATCAGTTTGATTGTGATAATTATTAAAAAACTCATTCACTTTCGCATAAATTATCTATGAGCTCAAAAAATTTGAAATCACATCAGAATATATATAAACCTTTTTTTAGCTTTAGGACAAATAATAGTTACAATAATATATATTTCTTTATTATAGACGCACCTAAGTACTTGTTTGGATATCATTATATTGATAAAAAAATATTTTTTTTTATTTTTTAGTGTGTTTGACAAATTTTGAGTAGTAAAAGTAAAAATACTAAAAAAATCAGAAAAACATCTTTTTTGAGAAGTTGTAATTTATATATTTTTTTAAAGATTTTTTCTTTAAAAAAAGATATTTTTCATGTAATAAATAAATAAAAATATATTTTTATATTGTTATATCCAAAGATAATTGATAAATAAAAAAAAGTTTTTGGTTGAGATACCTAAACATAAAAGTACTTTTACTTTTTAACAAGATCTTTTAAAAAAATATAACTAAAAAAAATATTTTTCCTAAAAGTTTACCCTTTCCAATTAAACAGCTGAGAAACTAACTTCGATTATTGAAGAACCCAACCATATCTAGAAGAGATATACTGAGATAGTATACTTTCTCAAAGATAAATCTTCCCAAATAATCTTGTCTTCTACTTTTAGATGTAACCAAAATTTCGTAGCCTGAATCTCCCTCTTAATCTCATCCAATATGTAACAATTGGTCTCCATGCACTAAACGTTTCTGACACTAAATTTATTTACCTTAAAAACATAATACATATCGAAATATAGTTGAAATAGAATATAGAGATAATTAATTTTTGGGTTTAGCTAACACAAGATACATGATAAAATTACCAATTAATTTTTTTTTTAGAAAAATATACAAAAATTAAAATTTATTATGCATTTATTAAAAACCTAAAGAAAAAATAAATTTAAGAAATAATAATACTACATAACCAACCGATATTATTATTTTAAATTAGTATTTGACCAACAAAAATTTATATGCATATTAATCGATATTTACATATAGAACACATAATTTACACTTATATTTATTTAAATTTATACATATAAATTAACATAATTTATATTTATATCTATTAGAGTTTGTGTGTATAAATTATTAAAATTTATTTATTAAAGATAATTTGATACTTATACCAATTAAATATTGACCAAAATTTGATAAGAAAAAATAGTGGTTTAACGTTAATTGAAGAACATGCTGGTATATTTGTTTAATCTTATTTAATTAATTTTTTTGCAAAACTAAGAATGATCTAATTTGTTAGCTTTTCTGTTTTTTTTTTTTCTCGTTTTTAGAATTTTAATTTACCTTCAATTGTAAGATATCAAGAATTTCCCAATTGTCCGACATTGTGGTCTGTGGAACTCAATAAATAGTTGCTTTAAAAGCTTTTTTTTCTTCCTTCCTGGATCATGCTTCATGCTGGAAAAATGTAAAATAAAACATTTTATATTAACAAGTTTTTTTTTTGTCCTATAAATTGGACAACCCTCAATTCTAGATATACAACATATTCACACATTCCTCACACACTTACCAAATTTTTCTTCTCAATTGCAATCAATAAGATTTGAGTTTGAAACCTTTAAAGTGAAGAAGGAAAATATACCATATGAGCGCTAAAGCTCATTAGCATTGCCATTTTAACAAGTTTCAGAATTTTGAAAAAACATTGAGCATAAATTGGGCCACTTGATTGGGCTTCGATATATAAAAAACAAAATTAGGACATTTTATGAGTGTATTTTCTAGACCAAAAAGAGAAGTTAGATTTTTTTTTTGTTTTTTTTTTTTTAAAGCAAAGGAGCTCAACAAACACAAATGTATCAAGTATCAACAAACACTAACGTAATTATTAATTTTCTATATGATTTAATAAATATATATAAATAACAAAAATAAAATTATTTAAAACCGTAAATTATTTATAATTTAATTAATAAATATTAGGTTTAAATCTTGAAAATAATAAAAAATATATTTTTATATATTATATATAATAACAATATTTTAAGAAAGAAAATTATATACCGAATATTTTCATATTTTCATATTCAAGTGTAATAACCCGTGCCATGCACGTGATAAAATTGAAATTATAATTTTAAATTATTCTATTAAAATTAATTTAAATTGTAATAATTTAATTAATAAATAAATAATATGATGTGCATTGTTTGTATTTTTTTAAATATAGTATTAAATGTATTAATTCGAATGTAGCTATTAAGTGTATAAAAATTATGTTTGAATTATGAGTTCTCTAAATGAAATTATCCCGTTTAAAATATTTAAATTATGATTTCAATCATAAATTACAATTATGATTTAAAAAAATTTCTTTGATATAATATTACATTTTTTTCTCCAATTTACTATTAATATATTGATATTGCTAGTCTAAATTACAGTATTTTACTGAATCTTAACTGAAAAAAAAAATAGTTACGTATTTCTATTATTTAATTTATTTAATACACCATGTACTAATATTAACGGTATTTTTTAAAAAATATATTGATAAAAATAGATATAATATAATTACAAATATAACATAAATAAATAAAATAAATAAATAAATGCGAAACCATGTTTATCAATGTCTTTGTTAAATTTTATAAACTAGAGAATAAATTAGGTATTCGGTTGTTTGGTGATCACATAGATGATCAAGTAATTGGATTGTAAATTGATCTCATATATATTGTATATCTTATTTTTTTTCTCATTTTTGAATGAAAGTAAGAATTAAGAGAGTAAGTAATAATACATAAAGAAAAAAAAATTGCACCACAACACATAATTATTACCAAAAGAAATATTCATATTAAAATTTTACATACTGCAAATTATGAAGATCAATCACAATGTATTGGTCACTTCTCTCTATTTTTGACCATGATATAACTTTTTTTTTCTAGTCAATAATCCAATAACATCTAATTGAACAAAAAAAATTGAATTAAAAGTACCAAATTAAGGACAAATGTAATATAAGAAATTATAACTTTGTACGTGTATAAAATAATCGACTGTATGCATTATACGCGTGACTCCATCTTAAAAGATATTTTGCACGTGTGTACAGTTAGAAGATATATTTCGCATGATTTCTCAATCTCAAAAATTGATAAGACATAGACCTTCCTTTCTACCAAGTCATTCTCAAATATTTTTGTCAAATAATTCTTAATTAAACAATGAATTTTATCGTATTGCAAAATAAATTAAATATAAAAGCTATTAGCATTTACAAAACTATTAAAAAGAATTGTCTTTGACTTATGAAATGGTATACTTATAAAATTAACTTAAAATATGAAGTACAAATATTTATAAGAATTTAATTTTGATGCACTGACAGTGTAAAATAATTTTACATGTGCATTCAATTACGTAATGACACATCAATAAAAATAAATACCTTTGACATTGGCCACGTGAATGATCATCCAAAAGAACGGATGTGATTGCACGACTGTGTAAAACGCTTTACACTGTCAGTGTATCAAAATTAAACTCTATTTATAAATTGAACTTAGCATTACTTGAAAAAATTTAGTAAATGAATCAACTAATCTTATCATCTATTAGAACTGTTTCTATGTAAACCGTCTTACTCTTGTCAAATTTGAATGGGACTTTCTATGGCCTTATAATTCTTGTCTTTATTTTTCATACTTTCTCTTCGTATAATCTACTATAGATGATACTATTGATAAGATCGTAGTCAATAGTCATTAGGTATGAAAAAAAATAAAATAAAGACTATATGAAAATTATAAAATTTTTAAATGATAAACATGAAAAAGGAAATTTACTATTGCTTATTATATATACTAATAATATGTCAATAATTTAAAAAATTTACTAATAATACTAATAGTTTAAAGATAATTTTACTATAGTTATAATAAATTTAGTTATTACTCTAAATAAATAAAATAAATAATATATTTAAAAATTAAAGAAAAAAAGATTAGCAGTAATTATGTTTGAAATATTCTCATATTTTTTTCATTTTTTTACTTGTCATTTTTTTACTGCAATGTTAGATAAAAGAAACTCTAAATTTAAAATATAATAATAAATATGTCATGTGATAGAAAAATAATAAATTAAAAAGATATATATATATATATATATATATATATATATATATATATATATATAGAGGGGGTTTAATTACTCTATTGGTCTCTATAGTTTTGCGAAATCTTCAATTATGTTCCTATACTTTTTTTTTTAATTGGTCCCTGCACTAAATTTTTTTTTTTCAATTAGGTCCCTCTTAACAGTAATTACTAATTAGTTTAATTATATAGGGACCCAAATAAAAAGGAAAAAAAATATAAGGACCCAATTAAAAATAAAATTTGGTGTAAGGACTCAATTAAAAGGAAAAAAAGTTTAGGTGATAAAACTTATAGAGACCAACTGAGTAATTAAACCAAAAATTTAGTAAATGAATCAATTAATCTTATCATCTATTAGAACTATTTCTATGTAAACCGTCTTACTCTTGTCAAACTTGAATGGAACTTTTTATAGTCTTATAATTCTTGTCTTTATTTTTCATACTTTCTCTTCGTATAATCTACTATAGGTGATACTATTAATAGGATCGTAGTCAATAGTCATATTCTTTCTTCATGAATTCATTTTTCATAATACCGAAAATTATATACCAAAACTATTCGCAATATTTTCATATTCTTTCTTCATGAATTCATTTTTCCTCCAAAATGAAAGCACTATTCTCTCTTCTAAATTATTTTAGAAAAATATCTTTATTATAATTTTATTACAATATTACAATTAGTATTTAATGAATAATACATAATTATAATAATTTAGAAAAATAAAGTCCAGTAATTTATCTTCCGACTGCACACGTGTGTAGAATAACTTTTAAGAAGGAGTCATGTATAGTAAATACGGTCGATGATTGTAAAACTGTATGCTAACATTGATATAATATTATTTTAAGTATATATTTTGTAGGCATCAAAGAAAAGTGTTGAGTTATTTTTTAGTAGATTTAAATTATTTATTGTTTATTAGAGAATTTTGTGCATTAAAATTCTCTAATAATTTATTATTTATTTTGAGTTAATTTTGATATGTTTTTACTTGATAGTAAAACAACATATAAAAATTTGTTGGTGGGTCTAAGTATTATTAAGTTATTTATGGTCACATTGAGTATATATGTTTGATTTATTGATGAAAGTAGATTACTAAAACTAATTAATAACTATTTTAGAATTAATATATTTAACACTAGATTAAGAAAAAACAAATAAATCATAACATATTATATTTTTATTAATCAAATTATTATAATTTAAATTAATATTAACAAAATAATTTAAAATTATAATTTTAATCTTATCACATGCATGGGCACAGGTTAATACAAGTTTAAATAACAACTTTAATCTTATCACGTGCATGGCATGGCACGTGTAAGACCCATAATTTTCAAAAAAATATTATCATGAGTTAATTTCAATTTGTTTATTCATTAAAGACTTTATTTTTAGAAATTATTTTATTAAAAATAATTAAATCAAATTTTAAAAATTAAATTAAAAATTTTACTTAATATTATAATTATTAAATAATTTCCTATATTTAAATTAGATTTTTAATTAATACTCTATACCCCTAATTTTATTAAAATTACCTAAACTACCCTAATCCTAACTCTCTACCCCACCGTCACCCACCCCTTTCCCAAACCTAAACCTAATTGCAAGGGAAACAAAAGCAGAGAAAAAAAAGAAAAGGGAAACGGGAATAGGAAGGAAGGAAAGAAAAAGAAAAAAAAAAAAAAAAAAGAAAAGAAAGGGAGATCTGAGAAAGAAGGAAAGGGGGAGGAAGAGAGGGAGATCCGAGGGTGAGAGAGCGCCGGTGGAAGGGCGCCGGAGCGGCTAGGCCACGCCGTCGGGTCGCCTTGGCGTCGTCGGAGCAGAGACGCATGCAGAGGAGAAGCCGCCACTGCCATTCGTCCGTCCAGCCCGAGCCGTCGCCGTCGCGCAGCCGTCGTCCTCGCTAGGAAGCACGTCGCCACTGCCGTTCGTCCGTCCATCCCGAGCCGTCGCCGTCGCTGCTGGTCCGCCTTGGAGCCGCCGTCATCACCATGGAAGCCGAAGAGAGAGAGAGACGCGGTGAGAGGAGGGTCACGCCCAGCGTCGTCGCCGCCTTTCCTCCGCCGTCACCGAAGCTACTGGGCTCGCCGTCGATGCACCCATGTTGCTGCTGCGTCGCCGGAGCTTCACGCCGCTGTACTGGCCGCCGGAGAACGCAGATGAGGCCTCTGTCTTCTTGGGTTTTGATTGTTGCCAGTTACTCGATTGTACGCCGTTGTCGGAATCGGGCCAGATTTATCGGTAACCACTCCCTCCTTTCTTGAATTTGTTCCATTTTTATTTTGCTCCGCTATTCTGATTTTGCTGGTGTCTTTGCTGTCTTACCGATCAGAATGGTATTATTGCCACTAGAACGGATGCACAGGTCCCTGATTCTCCTTTGTCGCTCCATCGTTCTGTTTTTCTATAACTGTAGTGAATTCCTAACTAAAATCCTTATTGTTATCGTTGTTATATGCTTGTTGAGGGTTTTGGGTATTCACGTTTCAGGGTTGAACCATTGTAACTATAGAGCCGTGTTTGATGGTGTTATTGCGGAGAGTTTTCAGTGTAGCTAATGTCACTGCTGTTGTTTCATTCTCTTAGTACAGTAAGTGTTCTGTTCCGAAACCCTCGCGTTAGTATTCAATTATATGTTTTTGAGTTTTATGTAACTTTAATGTCTCAGGGTCGAGTTCTGTTGTAAATAGTGCTTTTTGGGCTATACGGCTGCGGGAAATAATCGGAGGCAATGCCATTCAATTTCGGAATGAGGAAAAAAGGGATTCAACGCATTTAATTATGCGGATTGCGAATAATTGAGGTAGGGATTTTTCTTAAAATCTATTTTACATTACAGAGTTGTGATAAATAGATATTGAGGCAAAAAGATATATTTCTGTGATTATATTTGTCTTATGGATGTGATGGTTTGTTGGACTGGATTATTGAGTGCTTGAGTGAAGTACGATTGTTGATAAGAAGTGGATTTGCAAAGTTATTTGCTTGACTATTAGGAAACGTGGTTTTCTTGGTTTGAAGTTAAAGCGGTTTGATTTTGAGTCGGTTTGATTTTATAAATAATTTAATGCTTGAGCTGGTTTGACTTTAAAAAGAGTTTTATTATTGGAATTGGTCTGGTTTGAAAATAATTTGATACTGGAATTGGTTGAATTTTGGGAAGTGATTGAGATTTGGAAATGGTTTGAGAAATGTTTGGATGGGACCCAAAAAGGGTGGCAGTATCCGAGTTTTAGAGGAGATGCTGCCGAAATTTTATAAAATTAGAAGCTTCATTGAAAGTAGTTACTTTAAAAAAAAGTTTTAAGTATTATATGATTTAAAACTACCTCATTCATCAAAGGAAGAGTTATGTTTTGGATATTGGAAATTGTTAGTGAACGGAATGGAAAGAAGGATGATTGAGAATTTTCTCTGAATTGAAATATGGTTTTTGAATGAATTTGAAAGTGAGATTTGGATCGATGAATGATTATGATGTTGAGAATGTTGAGATATGATATTTGAATTATTCATATGGCTTATGAATTTGAAATATCTGAGATACGAGGTTCCCTGGATTAAGTGCCGTGGCTTGCCACCACGTGTACCAGGTTGAAAACTCGATACTCTGTTGACCCTACGACGTAAGTGTGACCGGGCACTATATAAATTCCCGGGAATGTTACCCCCATTGAGCAATATTGATTATTTGAGAAAAAACTATGCATAGACTCTTGGGGATGCACGTCGGGGGACAGTCTAAGGACAATTCAGACTTGTCGGGTTGGCTGGATAACCGACAGATGAGCCTCATCAGCCATAGGACAGGCATGCATCATATGCATTTGCATGCTTTGCTTGGGTTTGAACTTGTTTTGGTTTGCCTAATTGCTAAACTGTTCTTAACTGCTACTTGAACTATATGCTGTCACTGCTACCTACTTGTGCTTTCCTTGTCTGTCTTGCCTGTGTTTGTCCTGGCGTGTTACATTTGAGAATAAACTTTGGTGCTGAATTAATGATTGTGTTGTTTTAATTGCGTGGTTGGTTTCTGATTGAGATTTTCTTATAAGAAAGGAAAGCTTTCGGATTTCGAAAAGATTAAACACTATTTCTTTGAAAAGGTTTTGATCGGTTATTTACTGGTTTTTAAAGGATTCATAAGACATTGATCATCACTGAGCTTAAAAACAATTTTCTTGTTAAATATCTTCTTATGACAACTTTGAACTCCGTGGTGAGACCATGTGGTTAGGTTCTCACCCCCTACAGCTTTACCTTTTCAGGAACCAGATGAGGAAGCTTTATGGAAAGTTATACTGCGTTTGATTTATATATGTTGTTGTATTAATTAGATTATTTTCTTCCCTCGTCTTTGTTATTACAAGTTTGTAAGAGGGATAGGAGTTGTATGTTTTATATGTATATATTATGAGTTATTATGTAAGGAGTCTTGTATATGAATCTATGTCTACTTGTATTTTTCTTAAGACAAAGTATTTATTTCCGATTTTCAAAGAAATCAGCGATACAGTGTCGAGTCACAGGCTCCTATTTTAATATTTAGTATGTAAAGTAGTCGTAATACTTCTTACTATCAGAGTAGCGCAGCCGGAAGCGTGACTTCTGATAGTGAGGGTGTTACATTATGGTATCAGAGCGGTCTTTCCTATAGAGCCTCGGGAATGGACTGATTATGCTTCAATTGCATACTCTGAGAGTCTGTCATGTAGTAGGTCTTGTTTAAATAACGAGAATTAGAGCTTTAAGCACATGACGGTCTATTGATTAATGCCATTAGTCTTGCATTGCATAATTTCTGGTATTAAGTTTGGCCGGCTTAACACTAGTAAATTATGTATATGGAAGCACCAATGGGATATCATAGACATTATGCTAGTTATAGAAAATGCGAATCGCGGGTTTTGGGAACGTTAGGAGTCAATTCTTGAGGTTACTCGGTTAGGTGTCTTGAACTCTGCGAATATCACATATCTTATTCCTGCTTTGTGTGCTCTAAGGTTCTTATCTGCAATACTTTTCTTGGAAAGTGATCAGATTATCTTTCAATCCTACTCTCTTGTTCACGTACGCTCTTGTTTGATCCTGACTGTATATGCCTGTTTAAAACCCTTGGCGTATTTACCTTCTTTATTTAGGCACTTCCTCTTGAATCATGTACTCTTTGATATACATTTGAATCTGTTTTGATGCAGTACACCTTTTTAAGTTCTTATTCCGAGCCCCTTATAAACAAATTGTGATTTAGTTTTCTTCGTATTTGACGATAATTACAGCCATTCTTCAAATCTTAACAAAACCGCTTTTGATTTGATATATATACTTCTCTATATAAGCTTGAAAGTTTCTTATACAGTTTAAAACTAATTGTTTCCAATACCCCGCTTGTTCATTCACTAATTTATGGAAATATATTTACTTTAAATACAATTTGATTCTCTAATAACTTTATTACAGTTTTTACGAATATCTTTATTTGATTATGTATTTAAGTATTCTTCAAAAAAAAAAAAAAAAAAAGATTTTTGCCTCTTTTCTGTTGATTTTTATTTGACAGTTATTTTAAAGTTGGCATGAGCTATTTTAAATGAAGTTTTGAAAAGCTTCCTTATTTAGATTTGTCTGTTTGCAACGCACCACTTATTTCTCTTTATGAATTTTATACCCTTTGATTCAAGCTTGAATTTGTTTCAGATAAAGAGTGATCTCAAAATTTTGAAGAATATTGTCATTGACCTGAGCTGTCTTTATTTCTGGACTTTGTATTCTATTTCAGTCGGAACTTATTTCGATCAATATATTATCTTTTCTTTTATTCTTTCTATCAAAATTTCTTAAATTAGATTCTTTCTTAAGATATGATTTGAATTTTTAGTTTTATATTTTACATTTTATGCGTATTCTACTCTAACCATATTCATTAGCTAACTTGTAGATTCTTGATATCACGGCTTCTAATTTTGCGTTTCTATACATAGAAAACATAATTCTTCGATAAGCTTCGAACTCGTTTTGTTACATCATACCTTATGGCATTCTTTTGAGATTCTGTTTGGATCTTTCTGAAGAAGTTGATTGATATGTCCTTTGCCTGATTTTATTCGCAACCAATTTTTAAATTTTTGATGAGAATCGTTCTTACTTTTACATGCACTTCTCTACATGAACCTCAAAATTTCTTTATATGGTTTAAACCTACATATTTGCAATATACGTTTACTCTAGATTTCACTTTTGATTCTTTTACTGATTTATAGAAGATTTCACTTTTGATTCTTTACTTAAATGTAATTTGATTCTTACCAATTTTGTTGCCATTGTTATGCGTATCTTTGTTAGTTATATACCTAAATATCTTCCAAGACTCTTGAAAGAAGACTTTTGTTCTTGTTCCAAATAACCATTCATTTTACAATCCTCACATAACATATTTCAACATGAATATATTTTGATGTAACACATATTTATATTCTTCTTGGTTCTTCTAAAAAAAAAAAAAAAAAAAAGATTAATTCATATCTTTTCTTTTTCAAAGGTAAAATAATTCCTCCTTATGTTTTTCCGTTTCTCTGTGGACATGTTATTCGGTTATGTTCTTAAACATTCTCTTGAATTCGGTAAACGAAGCCATTAACTTTGATCATTTTCCTCTTGTAAATCTTATACTTTGATTCAGCTTGACTTTAATTCTGATAGATGTAAAATTTTTCTCTCATTGTCTCCATTGAAGTTCTTTGATTCAGACTTCCTAGGAAAATTGTAAATTGACTCTCCTTCTGGAACATTTCATTGTTATTGCGTATTTTTGTTAAATTACGATTCTAATTATCCTTTTGACTTCATACAAACGTTGTCCTTGTCATTTGATTTGCTCTTCCTAGGTTTTGTATCCCTCTAAGTAAACTCGAGTTTTCCGGTGACTCCTAGACATAGATAACAATATGTTAGTTTGTTAGTATACAGCTTGTTAACGCAGGAGATGAATTTAGTGAGTTTGAAAATGTCACGGGTTATGGCGTTTGATTTTGCACTGATGTGTTTGAGCACGTGTCAGGTTGCTAAGTATTCGAACTAAGATCGATTATTTACATTGCCGCTTAATAATGAATGAGTTTAAAACCTTGATTGAGTTTGTTGGAAGTCTAAGATAATAATTGAACGTGGATAAAGATGAGAATTCAAAAGGAACGAAAGTTGCAAAGTTTTCATATAAGATAAAGTGTGTTTACGAAAATTTTTACCTCAGATTTCTCTGTTCTAAATAGAGTTTGACTTTTATCTGTGGTATAACTTTTATACACGTTTGAATATGAACTTCAAGAATTTTTGAACAAGCATTTGACTTTCTCCCAAGTTTTATGATTACCTTTGGTTAAGTTGTGTACCTAACTATCTTCCTAAAATAATTGAGAAAATATTTTTGCTCTTAGTCCAACTGATGTTTACTTTGTTTTAAAAATTCTACATAACCTGTTTCAACATGAAATTTATTAAAGTAATGCCATATTTATACTTTTGTTATTCTTTACAAGGTGTTTGTTGCGCACCTTTTCTTTAAGAACATAAAATAGTTTTTGAAAAGTTTTATACTCTTCATGAGCAATGCATTCGAAAATATTTTAATCCTACTCTTGAGTCTTGTAAGTTTCGTTTTCGGTTTTAGGCATTCTCCTTTTGTAAACATTACACTTCTTTGACTCAACCTAATTTTGTTCAAGCTACCGAACTACCTTTTCTTTTATCATTCCTATCAGACTTCTTTTATTCAGATATTATTTTTAAGGTTACCAAAATGATTTCTTTCCTAACACTCTTCATTGCTTATATATCCTTGTTTACTTGTAGTTTCGAATAGTTGAATCTCTGAAGTTGGTATAACATCAATATACGGACGTTAAGCACATCGTTTTGACCGCGGCTTGTTTTATAACATTTTGCCGCGTTACTTTACCATCACATGTTTGAAACATATCATCTTGTACATTAAGCCTATCTTGTAATTCCTGTTTCACATCACACTTATACCCTTTATATTTTTATGCCATATAAAAATCATGGTATTTGAAACTATATATATATACACACTGAGAACTTTTTGCCTTTTCTTTAAATGAGTTCAAGAGTAAAATTATATGAAATCTCTTTTAATTTATATCAATTTTTGAGGACGAAAATTTTTATAAGGTTGGTAGGATGTAAGACCCATAATTTTCAAAAAAATATTATCATGAGTTAATTTCAATTTGTTTATTCATTAAAGACTTTATTTTTAGAAATTATTTTATTAAAAATAATTAAATTAAAAATTTTACTTAATATTATAATTATTAAATAATTTCCTATATTTAAATTAGATTTTTAATTAATACTCTATACCCCTAATTTTATTAAAATTACCTAAACTACCCTAATCCTAACTCTCTACCCCACCGTCACCCACCCCTTTCCCAAACCTAAACCTAATTGCAAGGGAAACAAAAGCAGAGAAAAAAAAAGAAAAGGGAAACGGGAATAGGAAGGAAGGAAAGAAAAAGAAAAAAAAAAAAAAGAAAAGAAAGGGAGATCTGAGAAAGAAGGAAAGGGGGAGGAAGAGAGGGAGATCCGAGGGTGAGAGAGCGCCGGTGGAAGGGCGCCGGAGCGGCTAGGCCACGCCGTCGGGTTGCCTTGGCGTCGTCGGAGCAGAGACGCATGCAGAGGAGAAGCCGCCACTGCCATTCGTCCGTCCAGCCCGAGCCGTCGCCGTCGCGCAGCCGTCGTCCTCGCTAGGAAGCACGTCGCCACTGCCGTTCGTCCGTCCATCCCGAGCCGTCGCCGTCGCTGCTGGTCCGCCTTGGAGCCGCCGTCATCACCATGGAAGCCGAAGAGAGAGAGAGACGCGGTGAGAGGAGGGTCACGCCCAGCGTCGTCGCCGCCTTTCCTCCGCCGTCACCGAAGCTACTGGGCTCGCCGTCGATGCACCCATGTTGCTGCTGCGTCGCCGGAGCTTCACGCCGCTGTACTGGCCGCCGGAGAACGCAGATGAGGCCTCTGTCTTCTTGGGTTTTGATTGTTGCCAGTTACTCGATTGTACGCCGTTGTCGGAATCGGGCCAGATTTATCGGTAACCACTCCCTCCTTTCTTGAATTTGTTCCATTTTTATTTTGCTCCGCTATTCTGATTTTGCTGGTGTCTTTGCTGTCTTACCGATCAGAATGGTATTATTGCCACTAGAACGGATGCACAGGTCCCTGATTCTCCTTTGTCGCTCCATCGTTCTGTTTTTCTATAACTGTAGTGAATTCCTAACTAAAATCCTTATTGTTATCGTTGTTATATGCTTGTTGAGGGTTTTGGGTATTCACGTTTCAGGGTTGAACCATTGTAACTATAGAGCCGTGTTTGATGGTGTTATTGCGGAGAGTTTTCAGTGTAGCTAATGTCACTGCTGTTGTTTCATTCTCTTAGTACAGTAAGTGTTCTGTTCCGAAACCCTCGCGTTAGTATTCAATTATATGTTTTTGAGTTTTATGTAACTTTAATGTCTCAGGGTCGAGTTCTGTTGTAAATAGTGCTTTTTGGGCTATACGGCTGCGGGAAATAATCGGAGGCAATGCCATTCAATTTCGGAATGAGGAAAAAAGGGATTCAACGCATTTAATTATGCGGATTGCGAATAATTGAGGTAGGGATTTTTCTTAAAATCTATTTTACATTACAGAGTTGTGATAAATAGATATTGAGGCAAAAAGATATATTTCTGTGATTATATTTGTCTTATGGATGTGATGGTTTGTTGGACTGGATTATTGAGTGCTTGAGTGAAGTACGATTGTTGATAAGAAGTGGATTTGCAAAGTTATTTGCTTGACTATTAGGAAACGTGGTTTTCTTGGTTTGAAGTTAAAGCGGTTTGATTTTGAGTCGGTTTGATTTTATAAATAATTTAATGCTTGAGCTGGTTTGACTTTAAAAAGAGTTTTATTATTGGAATTGGTCTGGTTTGAAAATAATTTGATACTGGAATTGGTTGAATTTTGGGAAGTGATTGAGATTTGGAAATGGTTTGAGAAATGTTTGGATGGGACCCAAAAAGGGTGGCAGTATCCGAATTTTAGAGGAGATGCTGCCGAAATTTTATAAAATTAGAAGCTTCATTGAAAGTAGTTACTTTAAAAAAAAGTTTTAAGTATTATATGATTTAAAACTACCTCATTCATCAAAGGAAGAGTTATGTTTTGGATATTGGAAATTGTTAGTGAACGGAATGGAAAGAAGGATGATTGAGAATTTTCTCTGAATTGAAATATGGTTTTTGAATGAATTTGAAAGTGAGATTTGGATCGATGAATGATTATGATGTTGAGAATGTTGAGATATGATCTTTGAATTATTCATATGGCTTATGAATTTGAAATATCTGAGATACGAGGTTCCCTGGATTAAGTGCCGTGGCTTGCCACCACGTGTACCAGGTTGAAAACTCGATACTCTGTTGACCCTACGACGTAAGTGTGACCGGGCACTATATAAATTCCCGGGAATGTTACCCCCATTGAGCAATATTGATTATTTGAGAAAAAACTATGCATAGACTCTTGGGGATGCACGTCGGGGGACAGTCTAAGGACAATTCAGACTTGTCGGGTTGGCTGGATAACCGACAGATGAGCCTCATCAGCCATAGGACAGGCATGCATCATATGCATTTGCATGCTTTGCTTGGGTTTGAACTTGTTTTGGTTTGCCTAATTGCTAAACTGTTCTTAACTGCTACTTGAACTATATGCTGTCACTGCTACCTACTTGTGCTTTCCTTGTCTGTCTTGCCTGTGTTTGTCCTGGCGTGTTACATTTGAGAATAAACTTTGGTGCTGAATTAATGATTGTGTTGTTTTAATTGCGTGGTTGGTTTCTGATTGAGATTTTCTTATAAGAAAGGAAAGCTTTCGGATTTCGAAAAGATTAAACACTATTTCTTTGAAAAGGTTTTGATCGGTTATTTACTGGTTTTTAAAGGATTCATAAGACATTGATCATCACTGAGCTTAAAAACAATTTTCTTGTTAAATATCTTCTTATGACAACTTTGAACTCCGTGGTGAGACCATGTGGTTAGGTTCTCACCCCCTACAGCTTTACCTTTTCAGGAACCAGATGAGGAAGCTTTATGGAAAGTTATACTGCGTTTGATTTATATATGTTGTTGTATTAATTAGATTATTTTCTTCCCTCGTCTTTGTTATTACAAGTTTGTAAGAGGGATAGGAGTTGTATGTTTTATATGTATATATTATGAGTTATTATGTAAGGAGTCTTGTATATGAATCTATGTCTACTTGTATTTTTCTTAAGACAAAGTATTTATTTCCGATTTTCAAAGAAATCAGCGATACAGTGTCGAGTCACAGGCTCCTATTTTAATATTTAGTATGTAAAGTAGTCGTAATACTTCTTACTATCAGAGTAGCGCAGCCGGAAGCGTGACTTCTGATAGTGAGGGTGTTACATTATGGTATCAGAGCGGTCTTTCCTATAGAGCCTCGGGAATGGACTGATTATGCTTCAATTGCATACTCTGAGAGTCTGTCATGTAGTAGGTCTTGTTTAAATAACGAGAATTAGAGCTTTAAGCACATGACGGTCTATTGATTAATGCCATTAGTCTTGCATTGCATAATTTCTGGTATTAAGTTTGGCCGGCTTAACACTAGTAAATTATGTATATGGAAGCACCAATGGGATATCATAGACATTATGCTAGTTATAGAAAATGCGAATCGCGGGTTTTGGGAACGTTAGGAGTCAATTCTTGAGGTTACTCGGTTAGGTGTCTTGAACTCTGCGAATATCACATATCTTATTCCTGCTTTGTGTGCTCTAAGGTTCTTATCTGCAATACTTTTCTTGGAAAGTGATCAGATTATCTTTCAATCCTACTCTCTTGTTCACGTACGCTCTTGTTTGATCCTGACTGTATATGCCTGTTTAAAACCCTTGGCGTATTTACCTTCTTTATTTAGGCACTTCCTCTTGAATCATGTACTCTTTGATATACATTTGAATCTGTTTTGATGCAGTACACCTTTTTAAGTTCTTATTCCGAGCCCCTTATAAACAAATTGTGATTTAGTTTTCTTCGTATTTGACGATAATTACAGCCATTCTTCAAATCTTAACAAAACCGCTTTTGATTTGATATATATACTTCTCTATATAAGCTTGAAAGTTTCTTATACAGTTTAAAACTAATTGTTTCCAATACCCCGCTTGTTCATTCACTGATTTATGGAAATATATTTACTTTAAATACAATTTGATTCTCTAATAACTTTATTACAGTTTTTACGAATATCTTTATTTGATTATGTATTTAAGTATTCTTCAAAAAAAAAAAAAAAAAAAAAGATTTTTGCCTCTTTTCTGTTGATTTTTATTTGACAGTTATTTTAAAGTTGGCATGAGCTATTTTAAATGAAGTTTTGAAAAGCTTCCTTATTTAGATTTGTCTGTTTGCAACGCACCACTTATTTCTCTTTATGAATTTTATACCCTTTGATTCAAGCTTGAATTTGTTTCAGATAAAGAGTGATCTCAAAATTTTGAAGAATATTGTCATTGACCTGAGCTGTCTTTATTTCTGGACTTTGTATTCTATTTCAGTCGGAACTTATTTCGATCAATATATTATCTTTTCTTTTATTCTTTCTATCAAAATTTCTTAAATTAGATTCTTTCTTAAGATATGATTTGAATTTTTAGTTTTATATTTTACATTTTATGCGTATTCTACTCTAACCATATTCATTAGCTAACTTGTAGATTCTTGATATCACGGCTTCTAATTTTGCGTTTCTATACATAGAAAACATAATTCTTCGATAAGCTTCGAACTCGTTTTGTTACATCATACCTTATGGCATTCTTTTGAGATTCTGTTTGGATCTTTCTGAAGAAGTTGATTGATATGTCCTTTGCCTGATTTTATTCGCAACCAATTTTTAAATTTTTGATGAGAATCGTTCTTACTTTTACATGCACTTCTCTACATGAACCTCAAAATTTCTTTATATGGTTTAAACCTACATATTTGCAATATACGTTTACTCTAGATTTCACTTTTGATTCTTTTACTGATTTATAGAAGATTTCACTTTTGATTCTTTACTTAAATGTAATTTGATTCTTACCAATTTTGTTGCCATTGTTATGCGTATCTTTGTTAGTTATATACCTAAATATCTTCCAAGACTCTTGAAAGAAGACTTTTGTTCTTGTTCCAAATAACCATTCATTTTACAATCCTCACATAACATATTTCAACATGAATATATTTTGATGTAACACATATTTATATTCTTCTTGGTTCTTCTAAAAAAAAAAAAAAAAAAAAGATTAATTCATATCTTTTCTTTTTCAAAGGTAAAATAATTCCTCCTTATGTTTTTCCGTTTCTCTGTGGACATGTTATTCGGTTATGTTCTTAAACATTCTCTTGAATTCGGTAAACGAAGCCATTAACTTTGATCATTTTCCTCTTGTAAATCTTATACTTTGATTCAGCTTGACTTTAATTCTGATAGATGTAAAATTTTTCTCTCATTGTCTCCATTGAAGTTCTTTGATTCAGACTTCCTAGGAAAATTGTAAATTGACTCTCCTTCTGGAACATTTCATTGTTATTGCGTATTTTTGTTAAATTACGATTCTAATTATCCTTTTGACTTCATACAAACGTTGTCCTTGTCATTTGATTTGCTCTTCCTAGGTTTTGTATCCCTCTAAGTAAACTCGAGTTTTCCGGTGACTCCTAGACATAGATAACAATATGTTAGTTTGTTAGTATACAGCTTGTTAACGCAGGAGATGAATTTAGTGAGTTTGAAAATGTCACGGGTTATGGCGTTTGATTTTGCACTGATGTGTTTGAGCACGTGTCAGGTTGCTAAGTATTCGAACTAAGATCGATTATTTACATTGCCGCTTAATAATGAATGAGTTTAAAACCTTGATTGAGTTTGTTGGAAGTCTAAGATAATAATTGAACGTGGATAAAGATGAGAATTCAAAAGGAACGAAAGTTGCAAAGTTTTCATATAAGATAAAGTGTGTTTACGAAAATTTTTACCTCAGATTTCTCTGTTCTAAATAGAGTTTGACTTTTATCTGTGGTATAACTTTTATACACGTTTGAATATGAACTTCAAGAATTTTTGAACAAGCATTTGACTTTCTCCCAAGTTTTATGATTACCTTTGGTTAAGTTGTGTACCTAACTATCTTCCTAAAATAATTGAGAAAATATTTTTGCTCTTAGTCCAACTGATGTTTACTTTGTTTTAAAAATTCTACATAACCTGTTTCAACATGAAATTTATTAAAGTAATGCCATATTTATACTTTTGTTATTCTTTACAAGGTGTTTGTTGCGCACCTTTTCTTTAAGAACATAAAATAGTTTTTGAAAAGTTTTATACTCTTCATGAGCAATGCATTCGAAAATATTTTAATCCTACTCTTGAGTCTTGTAAGTTTCGTTTTCGGTTTTAGGCATTCTCCTTTTGTAAACATTACACTTCTTTGACTCAACCTAATTTTGTTCAAGCTACCGAACTACCTTTTCTTTTATCATTCCTATCAGACTTCTTTTATTCAGATATTATTTTTAAGGTTACCAAAATGATTTCTTTCCTAACACTCTTCATTGCTTATATATCCTTGTTTACTTGTAGTTTCGAATAGTTGAATCTCTGAAGTTGGTATAACATCAATATACGGACGTTAAGCACATCGTTTTGACCGCGGCTTGTTTTATAACATTTTGCCGCGTTACTTTACCATCACATGTTTGAAACATATCATCTTGTACATTAAGCCTATCTTGTAATTCCTGTTTCACATCACACTTATACCCTTTATATTTTTATGCCATATAAAAATCATGGTATTTGAAACTATATATATATACACACTGAGAACTTTTTGCCTTTTCTTTAAATGAGTTCAAGAGTAAAATTATATGAAATCTCTTTTAATTTATATCAATTTTTGAGGACGAAAATTTTTATAAGGTTGGTAGGATGTAAGACCCATAATTTTCAAAAAAATATTATCATGAGTTAATTTCAATTTGTTTATTCATTAAAGACTTTATTTTTAGAAATTATTTTATTAAAAATAATTAAATTAAAAATTTTACTTAATATTATAATTATTAAATAATTTCCTATATTTAAATTAGATTTTTAATTAATACTCTATACCCCTAATTTTATTAAAATTACCTAAACCACCCTAATCCTAACTCTCTACCCCACCGTCACCCACCCCTTTCCCAAACCTAAACCTAATTGCAAGGGAAACAAAAGCAGAGAAAAAAAAAGAAAAGGGAAACGGGAATAGGAAGGAAGGAAAGAAAAAGAAAAAAAAAAAAAAAGAAAAGAAAGGGAGATCTGAGAAAGAAGGAAAGGGGGAGGAAGAGAGGGAGATCCGAGGGTGAGAGAGCGCCGGTGGAAGGGCGCCGGAGCGGCTAGGCCACGCCGTCGGGTCGCCTTGGCGTCGTCGGAGCAGAGACGCATGCAGAGGAGAAGCCGCCACTGCCATTCGTCCGTCCAGCCCGAGCCGTCGCCGTCGCGCAGCCGTCGTCCTCGCTAGGAAGCACGTCGCCACTGCCGTTCGTCCGTCCATCCCGAGCCGTCGCCGTCGCTGCTGGTCCGCCTTGGAGCCGCCGTCATCACCATGGAAGCCGAAGAGAGAGAGAGACGCGGTGAGAGGAGGGTCACGCCCAGCGTCGTCGCCGCCTTTCCTCCGCCGTCACCGAAGCTACTGGGCTCGCCGTCGATGCACCCATGTTGCTGCTGCGTCGCCGGAGCTTCACGCCGCTGTACTGGCCGCCGGAGAACGCAGATGAGGCCTCTGTCTTCTTGGGTTTTGATTGTTGCCAGTTACTCGATTGTACGCCGTTGTCGGAATCGGGCCAGATTTATCGGTAACCACTCCCTCCTTTCTTGAATTTGTTCCATTTTTATTTTGCTCCGCTATTCTGATTTTGCTGGTGTCTTTGCTGTCTTACCGATCAGAATGGTATTATTGCCACTAGAACGGATGCACAGGTCCCTGATTCTCCTTTGTCGCTCCATCGTTCTGTTTTTCTATAACTGTAGTGAATTCCTAACTAAAATCCTTATTGTTATCGTTGTTATATGCTTGTTGAGGGTTTTGGGTATTCACGTTTCAGGGTTGAACCATTGTAACTATAGAGCCGTGTTTGATGGTGTTATTGCGGAGAGTTTTCAGTGTAGCTAATGTCACTGCTGTTGTTTCATTCTCTTAGTACAGTAAGTGTTCTGTTCCGAAACCCTCGCGTTAGTATTCAATTATATGTTTTTGAGTTTTATGTAACTTTAATGTCTCAGGGTCGAGTTCTGTTGTAAATAGTGCTTTTTGGGCTATACGGCTGCGGGAAATAATCGGAGGCAATGCCATTCAATTTCGGAATGAGGAAAAAAGGGATTCAACGCATTTAATTATGCGGATTGCGAATAATTGAGGTAGGGATTTTTCTTAAAATCTATTTTACATTACAGAGTTGTGATAAATAGATATTGAGGCAAAAAGATATATTTCTGTGATTATATTTGTCTTATGGATGTGATGGTTTGTTGGACTGGATTATTGAGTGCTTGAGTGAAGTACGATTGTTGATAAGAAGTGGATTTGCAAAGTTATTTGCTTGACTATTAGGAAACGTGGTTTTCTTGGTTTGAAGTTAAAGCGGTTTGATTTTGAGTCGGTTTGATTTTATAAATAATTTAATGCTTGAGCTGGTTTGACTTTAAAAAGAGTTTTATTATTGGAATTGGTCTGGTTTGAAAATAATTTGATACTGGAATTGGTTGAATTTTGGGAAGTGATTGAGATTTGGAAATGGTTTGAGAAATGTTTGGATGGGACCCAAAAAGGGTGGCAGTATCCGAATTTTAGAGGAGATGCTGCCGAAATTTTATAAAATTAGAAGCTTCATTGAAAGTAGTTACTTTAAAAAAAGTTTTAAGTATTATATGATTTAAAACTACCTCATTCATCAAAGGAAGAGTTATGTTTTGGATATTGGAAATTGTTAGTGAACGGAATGGAAAGAAGGATGATTGAGAATTTTCTCTGAATTGAAATATGGTTTTTGAATGAATTTGAAAGTGAGATTTGGATCGATGAATGATTATGATGTTGAGAATGTTGAGATATGATCTTTGAATTATTCATATGGCTTATGAATTTGAAATATCTGAGATACGAGGTTCCCTGGATTAAGTGCCGTGGCTTGCCACCACGTGTACCAGGTTGAAAACTCGATACTCTGTTGACCCTACGACGTAAGTGTGACCGGGCACTATATAAATTCCCGGGAATGTTACCCCCATTGAGCAATATTGATTATTTGAGAAAAAACTATGCATAGACTCTTGGGGATGCACGTCGGGGGACAGTCTAAGGACAATTCAGACTTGTCGGGTTGGCTGGATAACCGACAGATGAGCCTCATCAGCCATAGGACAGGCATGCATCATATGCATTTGCATGCTTTGCTTGGGTTTGAACTTGTTTTGGTTTGCCTAATTGCTAAACTGTTCTTAACTGCTACTTGAACTATATGCTGTCACTGCTACCTACTTGTGCTTTCCTTGTCTGTCTTGCCTGTGTTTGTCCTGGCGTGTTACATTTGAGAATAAACTTTGGTGCTGAATTAATGATTGTGTTGTTTTAATTGCGTGGTTGGTTTCTGATTGAGATTTTCTTATAAGAAAGGAAAGCTTTCGGATTTCGAAAAGATTAAACACTATTTCTTTGAAAAGGTTTTGATCGGTTATTTACTGGTTTTTAAAGGATTCATAAGACATTGATCATCACTGAGCTTAAAAACAATTTTCTTGTTAAATATCTTCTTATGACAACTTTGAACTCCGTGGTGAGACCATGTGGTTAGGTTCTCACCCCCTACAGCTTTACCTTTTCAGGAACCAGATGAGGAAGCTTTATGGAAAGTTATACTGCGTTTGATTTATATATGTTGTTGTATTAATTAGATTATTTTCTTCCCTCGTCTTTGTTATTACAAGTTTGTAAGAGGGATAGGAGTTGTATGTTTTATATGTATATATTATGAGTTATTATGTAAGGAGTCTTGTATATGAATCTATGTCTACTTGTATTTTTCTTAAGACAAAGTATTTATTTCCGATTTTCAAAGAAATCAGCGATACAGTGTCGAGTCACAGGCTCCTATTTTAATATTTAGTATGTAAAGTAGTCGTAATACTTCTTACTATCAGAGTAGCGCAGCCGGAAGCGTGACTTCTGATAGTGAGGGTGTTACAGCACGGGTTAATTGTTCTTCATTTTGAGCTGATTTTAATATTTTTTTACTTCACAGTAAACCAACATATAAAATTTTATTGGTAGATTTAAGTATTACTAGATTATTTATAGTTATATTGAGTATATATGCCTGATTTATTGAAAAAAGTAGATTAAATAACTATTTTATAGTTAATACAATTAACACTATATTAAAAAAAGAAAAACAACGCATACAAGTTATTCTTTTATTAATTAAATTATTATAATTAAAATGAAATTTAACATAACAACTTAAAATTATAATTTCAATCTTATCACGTGCATGGCACGGATGATTAAACTTGTTATACAGTATAGATGAGTAAGATGACAAAAACAATCCAGCCCAAGAAAGAAAGAAAGAAAAAAAGAATACTATTTAAGAAAAACCTAAAGAAAAAATAAATTTAAGAAATAATAATACTACATAACCAACCGATATTATTATTTTAAATTAGTATTTGACCAACAAAAATTTATATGCATATTAATCGATATTTACATATAGAACACATAATTTACATTTATATTTATTTAAATTTATACATATAAATTAACATAATTTATATTTATATCTATTAGAGTTTGTGTGTATAAATTATTAAAATTTATTTATTAAAGATAATTTGATACTTATACCAATTAAATATTGACCAAAATTTGATAAGAAAAAATAGTGGTTTAACGTTAATTGAAGAACATGCTGGTATATTTGTTTAATCTTATTTAATTAATTTTTTTGCAAAACTAAGAATGATCTAATTTGTTAGCTTTCCTGTTTTTTTTTTTTTTTCTCGTTTTTAGAATTTTAATTTACCTTCAATTGTAAGATATCAAGAATTTCCCAATTGTCCGACATTGTGGTCTGTGGAACTCAATAAATAGTTGCTTTAAAAGCTTTTTTTTCTTCCTTCCTGGATCATGCTTCATGCTGGAAAAATGTAAAATAAAACATTTTATATTAACAAGTTTTTTTTTTTTTGTTCCATAGATTGGACAACCCTCAATTTTAGATATACAACATATCCACACATTCCTCACACACTTACCAAATTTTTCTTCTCAATTGCAATCAATAAGATTTGAGTTTGAAACCTTTAAAGTGAAGAAGGAAAATATACCATATGAGCGCTAAAGCTCATTAGCATTGCCATTTTAACAAGTTTCAGAATTTTGAAAAAACATTGAGCATAAATTGGGCCACTTGATTGGGCTTCGATATATAAAAAACAAAATTAGGACATTTTATGAGTGTATTTTCTAGACCAAAAAGAGAAGTTAGATTTTTTTTTTGTTTTTTTTTTTAAAGCAAAGGAGCTCAACAAACACAAATGTATCAAGTATCAACAAACACTAACGTAATTATTAATTTTCTATATGATTTAATAAATATATATAAATAACAAAAATAAAATTATTTAAAACCGTAAATTATTTATAATTTAATTAATAAATATTAGGTTTAAATCTTGAAAATAATAAAAAATATATTTTTATATATTATATATAATAACAATATTTTAAGAAAGAAAATTATATACCGAATATTTTCATATTCTCATAGATATAGCTAGACATAGTCTAGATTATAATATATATAATTATATAGTAGTATAGATGAGTAAGATGACAAAAAGAATCCAGCCCAAGAAAGAAAAAAAAAAAAAAAGAATACTATAAAAATCACGTTTTGTGAAAAAAAAAAAACTACTATAAAAAATCACGTGACTTGCACGTGCACTATAGCTTAAACAAATCTTAAGAGGTGGAGTGGTGGTTACTCTAGTTTGCTTTGCAGAAACTGAGAGAAAATGCTGGCATGTTCCATGAATCTGACTCGATTGTTGCTGACCCTTTTCTCTTTCTCTGCAATTGCTCGAGTTTCTTCTCAATGCTCTATCACCGGTTAGTTTCAGTTGTTACTCATGTTTAGTTCATCGTTACCGTTATCCTCTGTTGTGATGCCTTTTGAACTTTGATGTGAACTTAATAGCTTGCTCTTTTTGCTTTGCATACCATGTGTTTGATGATTGGACTTGACACGCCTATAGTTGAAAATTTTGATGGCTAGCTTGATTTTTTTGTTATAAAGGCTTTAAAAATTTTCATATATGATTAATCTCTTATGTAATTTTGAATAATTCATTTCAAAGTGCAAACTAGCATTTTTTTTGTGTGGATTCTATCAAATGGGTCGTGTGATACTCTTTTTAAGCATAATTAGATATAATACACCCATTTGCAGATATGACTTTTCATCTTCATTTGTTCACTCCCACAATTTTTTTTTTATTTTGAATGATGATTATCATAATATCATGTTTTGGATAAGAAAATGATTTGTTAAAATTGATAGAGGGGTTGTGATGCCAGTCTGCTTAGTTTCTTAGACCATTCCCCCCCCCCCCCCCCCCCCCTCTTCCCCTTTTATTTCTGAATGAGTATGATGTAGTATTAGTATCCTTTTTTCCCCCTTTGCTTTTTTAGCTAAATATCCTTCTAAGTACTAAATTAATTAAACAGCATATATTTTCAATGTCTTTCAAATTTTAAAAAGCAATGGATTATTTGGTCATTTATTAATTAGGAGGATATTTAGAAGGATCCCTGAAGAGGATTAATCATTTCTTTTTCCAAATCTACAAATGTGTAGGGCTACCACTTGTGCGAAATATCAGTGAGATTCCTCAAGATAACTATGCCCGGCCTGGTCTTTCTCATATGACGGTTGCAGGTTCATTGTTGCATGGAATGAAAGAGGTAACTTAGGAATTTCATTTCCATTTTATTGAAGTCCATAAAATTGTATTTAACAAAAAAGTCATATATCAACAGTAAAGAAGTTATTTAAAATAGAAATTTTAAGGCAAACAACAACTACAACAACAAAGCCTTATGCAACTAGGTTAGGTCAACGTCATGGATCGAACAACATAATTGCGTCGTGTCTTAAGCCATCGCTAAACTCAGCCCCTTTATGCTTAAATGTCTTTTTAAGGCAAACATGCTATCAAATTTCTTCCATGCTAGGTTTCAAGTATTAAATGTGAACATAGTATTTAACTTGATGATTGTGCCTTCTTATTTATTGGAACTTAAGATTTCATGTTAAAAAATTTGTCATAAACTTATAACTTCTAATTAGACAAAAACTGGATTTTTACTATTTCTTAGGCCAAAACCAGTCATTATATGGTATTGACTCCGGTTTTGCATCCACCCGTGTGGTAGAGTGGTAGATTATAACATGTCAGCTTGCTGCAATTTTCTTGAACAGGTTGAAGTATGGCTTCAAACATTTGCGCCAAGATCACACACACCAATTCATAGGCATTCATGTGAAGAGGTTTTTGTTGTCCTCAAAGGGAGTGGCACTCTCTATCTTGCATCAGATTCAAATGGAAAATACCCTGGAAAACCAAAGGAGCACTTTGTCTTTCAGAATAGCACATTCCATATTCCTATTAATGATGTTCATCAGGTAAATCATTTACACAAACTCTGATGTTTGTCCAGGTTAATTTTGTTTTTTTTTTTGGGGGGGGGGGGGGGTGAAGAAACTAAGATTCAGCTTTTTATGTGCTGCATGAGGATCATATCATAAAATAGATGTAGATACAATAATAATTATGAAGAAACTACATTGCAGCTTTGGAATACCAATGAGCAGGAGGATTTACAAGTGCTTGTTGTGATATCTCGTCCTCCAGTTAAAGTGTATGTGACTTATGTTACCCTTCTTCTTCATGTCTCCTATTGAGTTGGTAGTGGTAAATTTAGTGTTTAATTGTTAATATGCATTTGAAAAGAGTTTTACATTCATTCAATCAGGTCCTTGCATTTGTAAGAGTTTTACATTCATTTAATCCGATTGGCAATACATGATTGATTATCTATCTAAGCGCTTTTTTTTTTTTTTCTTTTTGGCATTGACAATGCATACAAATCAAATCATGCTAAATATGGAAAAATAATGAAGCTTTCTTTTCATATTGATAAGTGCATATGCATTCTTCTTGTTGAGTAGCTTAGTATGCGGTGTCCTCGATAATGAAGACACTTGCACTACATGGCTATGCTTTTTCTACTCTGTGTTGGCTTCTTCTCATGCTTCTTCTATGCTAAAGGCTTTTTTTTTTTGGAAACAAATACAATATCAACGATGGAATGGATATTGTCACTCTTTTTCCTACAAATTCATGCAAACATACAATGCAAAATATCATATGTGGAGTGGCATTATCAAAAATGGGAGTGGAATCATCATTTCCCTATCACAGAAACCATATTTACTGGATTCCCACATTGTCTTTCTGTATGTTTGGTTGGAGGTTCAATTTAGGTGGAAATTTCATGGACTATCTATGTTACACCTCAAACGCATTCATGAAAATCTCTACCTCATTTTTATCCCCCAACAGAAAATGTTCCTAGGATGTGTTTGTAAGTTGGGATTTTCTAGAGAAAGGGAGAGAATGAAGGAGCCTGATGAGTAAAATGAACTTCACTTTACTCATCAAGTCATTCATTTCCCTCCTTCACCTTTTAATGTGAAGTTTATTTAACAACTCCATATGCTTAGGTTCCTTTTTAATAATACCATATTGCGGAGATAATGCATCATATAAATTGAAACGGAATAGGAACCATTTCATATCTTGCGATGATCTTTATACTATACTAAATCATTCTGGTGACAGATGATTGTTGATGACTCGGCTCAAATTTTATACTTATTATGATTTGAGTTTATTCTTTTGCACTGTATCCATCATACTTATTAATCATTATGATTGTTTTGGTTCTTGATTAGGTTCATATATGAGGACTGGTCCATGCCTCACTCTGCAGCAAGGTTAAAATTCCCTTATTATTGGGATGAGAAATGTTATCAAGCACCTAATCAAAAAGATGAACTATAGTTCATAGTCACAATTTTTTGTTAAGTACTTTTTTTCATCTAATAGTTCAAAATTGATATGACTCTGTTGTTCAGTTTTATGTGAATATTTTTATCAAGATAGACTTCAATGCTTTGCTATCTTTAGCTGTTAGTTACATTGGCAACATTAACCAGTGATGTTTTTAGCTAACATTTGCTTAAGTGCAAACAAATAGTAGAACTTTTTTTGGATTAAAAAAAAAAAAGATGACGACTCTAAGCGCGATTCAGATCACAATTTTTGTTTCTTTTTCACCATTAAAGAGGTCTTTTTATCAAAAGGAAAAGTAACAATTAATATTTAAAGAATTGGAATGAAAATCATACCTTAAAAAAAAGAGAGAGAGAGAGAGAGAGTAACAACTAACAAGTAATATATTTATTAAGAGAATACTAAAAACCATTTCTCATTAACAAGAAAAACAACCATTTGGAGCTAATAACCCAAAATTTGAGCGGTAGGGACATAAATCCTTAGCCAAGAAACCTATTAGTCTATTTTCATCACCTATTTTAGCAAAAATTAAGGATAACAAAAAGATTCTATTGAACAAATATTTTTTGTAAACACTATAACAAATTATAACAGCTTATTCCCCCATAGTTGATAGTATAAACCCTTTCATATTATTTATTTTCCGAAGATCATTCCCTTCCCTACAATCTCACCAACCACCTAATCCAAACCCTCCTAATTCTGTTATCCCTACCAAAGCAAACCAATTCTAATCTCCCTCCTAAAAACACCAAACCCCTTTGTCTCAAGCTAGCACATACGTGCAACCCATAATGGCTCCAACTCTCTCACCTCCTTAGACAGCTTGAGGTGACTTCCACCGTTTGCACCCATCAACATAGAAAAAGACAGGATGGCCTTTAGGAACAACACACCAATTCTTGGCCTCCTGTCTTTGCCTTTCCCTTTGCTTTTGTTTCTTGTTACCACCACCCCCCAGCATGCTATTATCTCCGCCGTCATTGCCGCCACCACCACCACCACCACTACCTCCACTGATAACTCAGGTAGTATATTTCTAGAGACAAATTATACGTGCATGCATGCAACATGCATGCATGTTGACAAAATGTCTTGTTAGATTTTTAGATTTTTTTTTTTCTCAAAATATTTTGTTCGTATAATTATATTGCCTTATTTGTTTTTGGGTATCTAAATTTTCTGGATTCGTCACTGCTACAGGTGTCCACTTTGACGTGATTAAGAAGATTGTACCAGACATTCCTTCGTTCAGGGAAGCCCCAGAATTTCGCAATGGCGACACATGCAACCAAGATAGGATCCACATTTCCATGACATTGGACTCAAACTACCTGAGGGGCACCATGGCAGCAGTCCTCTCCATTTTGCAACATTCTGCATGCCCAGAAAACGTTGAGTTCCATTTCCTATGGTCAAGGTTTGAACCCCAAGTGTTTTTTAGCATCAAATCCACCTTCCCTTACCTCAAATTCAAGATATATCGCTTTGAAGCCAACAGGGTACGTGGAAAGATATCGAAATCCATTCGCCAAGCGTTGGATCAACCTCTAAACTATGCAAGAATTTACCTATCAGACATACTCCCTGGCTATGTTAAAAGGGTAATCTACCTTGACTCAGATATTGTGGTTGTGGATGACATTGCCAAGCTTTGGGAGGTTGACTTGGAAGGCAAGGTACTCGCTGCGCCGGAGTATTGCCATGCGAATTTCACAGAGTACTTCACAGACTTGTTCTGGAATGATCCTGTTCTATCAAAGACATTTGAAGGAAGGAAGCCTTGCTACTTCAACACCGGGGTTATGGTGATGGATGTTGATCAATGGAGGGAAGGAAAGTACACACAAAAGGTGGAGGAGTGGATGGCGGTTCAAAAGCAAAAGAGGATATACCATTTAGGATCATTGCCACCATTTCTTCTTGTTTTGGCTGGAGAATTGAAGAGTGTAGATCATAGGTGGAACCAACATGGGTTAGGAGGGGACAACCTTGAAGGTAAATGTAGGAGCCTCCATCCTGGCCCTATTAGTTTGCTTCATTGGAGTGGGAAAGGTAAGCCTTGGTTGAGATTGGATTCAAGAAAGCCTTGTACTGTGGATCATTTGTGGGCACCCTATGATCTCTATCGTCCAAATATTCATCACTTTGAAGAATGAATCATGAAAATGCATTCGGGTCATGAAGGGGATAGAGATGGATATGAATTCATCACTTATGCCAAGTAATTTGTATTTCCATTATATTAATTTGTCACTATATTACTGTACACCAAAAATCAGCCACCAAATAATCATTCTTATAGAATTTCTGTTAGAATTCGAAGTCCAAGGTCATTGAAATTATGTAAAACAACGCTATATATTCAAATATATGATGGTTGATTTTTGGTGTGCAGATAATTGTTTTTATTAACCTGGCATAAGTGAAAGTAAATAAGGTTTTTAAGCGGTTTGGTGTGGAAACTAAAAGGGGAGAAGGAAGATCAAGGCTTTGTCATTCAAAGGAATACAAAAGGCAATAGAGTATTTTGAGAAGTGTTGGTTCTGTTTTGGTTTTTTTTTTTTTTAATGTTTTATTTTTTCCTTTTTTTTTTGTTTTTTCTTTTCGTAAGACTTTAATTTTGGGATGTATCAGAAACATTCCAAGCATGGGCATTAGGGTTGGATGTTGGCATCATTTGCATCAGCGACTAATATATAGTTGCAAGGTGGATGAGCCTCCCTCACTAACCTTGATGAACATGATATATCAATCAATTTTAACATTTCCTTAATGCTTTGAGAATTTTTGTAATTTTTAAACTCAACTCAGGTAGGAAATATTTTATTAGCCATTTCTTTTACATTTGACCATATATATGCATGTCCTTATCAATTTGTGTCCCAACAAGCCGATAATCATATTTAAAATCTTATTATAAAATTTATATACATTAAAAAAATAATTAACCAAATAACATAATCTCCATATACTCAATTAAAAAATTACGAGTTTGAGTCTCTTTATTTTTAGTAAAAAAAAAAAATTAAAGTTTACAAAATTTCATTGAAACGATGGCCACGAATAACTACTACTTTAAAGTTTAAGAATTTAATCTTAATCCACAACATATCTAATTATGTATAATCATGTTACTAAAAATAATTATTTTTTATATTAATCGTATAAATATTTTTTAAAAAATAAATATAACTTGATGATTATATAAAATATTTTAAATTGTCAGTAGATTAATTAAATTCAAAGTGTAAATAATTATGTTTTAAAGTTTAAATTTGCCCAATAATTTTGTGTCTTTTAGGATTTCAACAATATGGTATTCACTATTCAACTATTAACTAACATTTATAATTTGAATTTCATTTTGATGATTTTTTAATTTGTAACAAATAACAATTACTAAAAAAAGAATTGTTTCATCAAAATAATGAAATTATTGTTTTGAGTTATGCAATTTTAATAATTTTCTAATACATTAACCCTTCACAAATAATAATAATAATAAAAAAGAAATTGACATTTCAGTTTGACTATAAATAAGGTTTTGTTGACTACTGAAACACTTAGCTGGAAGTTCTTCTAGCTGACTTGTTTGTTACTTCGGACTCCAATTTCTCACTTTTCTTCCACAGATTCCTCCAATGAATTTCTTCAAATCGGTATTCTCCGACGATCCTGATCCCAATCCTAATCCCTCGCCACCACAACCCTCCCCTTCCTCCTCCGCCACCACCACCGGCGCGTGGAAATTCGGCGACCTGATCAAAACCCTAAGTTCTAAATCTGAATCGATAATCGAAACCTACCGCCGCGACCTGCACGAATTCGGAACCGGACTGAAGAAGGAGATCGAGGTAGCTCACGGTTCCGTTGGCCACGTCATCGACGAGCTCGGAACCACCGTGGCGAAAGGAACGTCTCAGATCATATCCAAAAGCAAGGACGCGATCCGAGCCGTTGATAACCAATCCGATTATTCGGATCAGAAGAGAAGTGGACGCTTCTTCAGTAGACTTGATGCTGCGGTTCGTGATATTCAGGGTGATGCTGGAACTTACTGTGATGAACCTGAGGATTTGCAAGAGTTCAACGAGTGGAAATTAGGGTTTTCCATTGATGCGAAGAATGAAGAAATGGAGAGGCTTTTGAAGGAGAATGAGGCAATGGAAGGTGTTTATAAGAGTGTTGTTCCCAAAATTGTTGATCATGATGTGTTTTGGTTAAGGTATTATTATAAAGTTTCTAGATTGAAGAAAGATGAGGATGATGTTAGGGCTAGAATTGTGAAGGGGATGAACAAAGAAGAAGAGGATTTGAGTTGGGAAGTTGATGATGATGATGATGATAATGGTAATGGTAATGGTAATAATACTGATGGGGTTGAAGCTAAACAAGAGGGTAGTGTTGGTGGTGGTGAAAGTGTAGATGAAAGAGGAAGAACGAGATTGAATATGGAAGAGGTAAAGAGTTCAGGTGAGGAAGGATTGAAGACAGAGAAAAGAGAGAATTTGTTGGAAAGTAAGGAACTTGGCAAAAGGGTAGATGAGTTTGTTGAGGGATCCGGATCCGGAGGTGTTTGGAAGGTGGGTAGCGGCGATGGTGGAGTGAAGGAAACTATTGAGGAAGGAAATGTTGATGGTGTGCCAAAGTTTGAAGTGGACAATGCTGGAAGTAATAAGATTGATGAGAAAATGGTAATGGAAAGGAAGAAGGTTGATGATGTGAAATCTACAGATAAGAATGATGGAAGTAAGCACTTGTTTCATCAGGAGGAAGAAGAGGAAGAGGAACTTGGTTGGGATGAGATTGAGGATCTTAGTAGCATTGATGAAAAGAAAATAACTCAGAGTGGTAGTACAAGCATTAGTAAGATCGATTTGCGGAAGCGACTTAGTGCTGCAGAAGAAGAGGAGGAATTGAGTTGGGACATTGAAGAAGATGAGGAGCCTGCTGCTAGTGCTAAGGCCTGAAATATTTGATTCTTTCTGTTCGTTTCTCAAGAGAAATATCAAATATGTATATGTAAGTTTCCTTATATTCTCTTTTTTATGTATTCTATATTTGTATGCTATTGAACAAAGCGTGTTATTCATGTATATAATAAATTCTAACAAACTCAGGAACTGGACATAATGATTCAAAGTAAGAAATTCACTGGGAGTATTAGTAATGTTGAAAACGTTTCCTGAATAAAATATTTCGACATGTAATTACAAGAGCTGAGAATCATAGATGGATCCAGTCTTTAAAGCAATACACGATGAAGACTAACCCTAATACAATACTGCACATATAACAACAGTAAGAAAGTAGAGAGGATCATGAAAGCTTGATTAACTTAAATTTATAATTTCTTACAAAATTCTACCCTCGAGATAATTCACACTCTTCAAATATGAAAGCTTGACTATTCTACTGAAGCTCAAAAAGAAGTAAAAGAAAAAAGAAAAAAAGAAAGTAGAGGTGTTGGACACCACTACTCGCTACTCTAGTGGAAATAAAAGGGCTAAAAGGGGTGAAGGGGAAAAAATGAAAAATTAACCAAACTTCTCTAGCTGCACTTGAGGCATGTCTAGTTTGTACAACAAAAGAAAATGCTCCAAAGTGTAGAGAGAGCAAAGAGCTAAGGCATTAGCAACGCCCTTTTTCTTGAATGCACATTACTCTGGACTTTGAAGCTGAAGGCTGCTTCAAAAAACTTGGCTTGTCTCATCCTATCCTTCAACACTTATGCTTGGCTCTGAAGTGGACTCACCAATGTGTGGTTCAACTGGTGGGGCACTTAAAGCTAGAAGCCTTCCTTTTTGTGCCCTCGGCGGAAGATGCTTTGGAGGTTTTCTTGATGGCACATTCCATGGCAAGAAAACACCGGTACCACCACCGGCAAGCTTGCGAGGGTTCAATACCATAGGGGGCACAGGGGCAGCGGCTAGCATCACCATCGGGGCACGGATCATACCCCATTTTGGCATCATCATGTCCATACCATCATAACCAGTTATAGCAGCACCATATGGGCTAGCAATGCTTGGTTGCCAAAGGGTCATTGCACCTGCAGCCATTGTTGGTGTGGTTGGTGATTGGGATTGGTTTGAGTCTGGCCTCACTCTAAAGAAGGTGATGCTGACCCTTCTGTTAGGAGATGGACACATCACATGCCTTGCCATGTCAGCACTGTTCCCTCTCATCACCAGAAGTGACCTGCAATGTTAAGTTGTTTAGTCATCTAATCACATATTGTTAATTGTCTTGAACCATACTAGTATAAGTTTAAAACATAAATAGTACTTCATATGATCATTTCAAACTTCAGTATTTCACTGCACAAGACACAGTAGGTTGCAGAAGAAAAAATGGGAAGAAATTGCATTTCTAGTTATGATTCTAACTTTCTAAAAATAATGATAATCATAGCAGCACAAAGAACAGTGTACAGGCCCTAAAATGAATGGCACCAGGACCAAAAGCTCAACGAACCATAAGGCATGAATCCATATACCACACTCCTTAACAATCAGAAGCTTTCAGCCATTTACCATTGTAGACCTTGATGCTTAGAACAAGATGCTACTCTGCTAATGTAAGTTATTATCTACTGATAATCTTGTGTACTACTGTCATTCAAGAAACTGGAAAGAAGAAGAAGAAGAAGGAGAAGCAGTCTAATTCAATAACAAGTCTATCAACATATAGTAGCATGCATCCTCTATGATTACGAAGCTTGCACTTCCCATTATTCACTTACAGTTACATGCTGTCATATAAATGTTGAAGGTACTTCTTCCTTTGTATCCAGCATTGTGACTAGAATCTTAATTAATAAATGGAAGATTTTAGGACTGCAAAGAGTATTAAGTTCTTTAATATGTACCCCATCTTCAATGAGAGCATGAGTGGACCCTTGTAGTTTCCATCATTTTCACTCATAAGGATTCGCCCAAAAGCCATAGTTGATTCAGAGAGAACAAGAGTGGAGACAGGTTGATCCAGATGTGGTGGTTTCAGGAATGGCTGAGAAAACTCCTCCTAAAAAAAAGGAAAATCATATACACATTGGCAAAAGGCTATGCCATTATTCGTTAATGCAAATAATTTGTGTTTCTGTCTTTACAAACTTTGCTCTAGGATAGAGATATTTTATGTGTTGTCTTATTGTGTGTTTCTCAGTATCTCTGTATTTTTTTCCTAGAGCAATTATGGCTTTAAAATGATTGTAGTACCTATTATTCAAAGGAGGAGTAAGAGGGAAAGGAAAGGAGGTAACATTTACCTCTTCAAAAAAGTTGATGATACACCCATTTGGCCTTTTATACTCTGGAATTAACTTCCATTGTATAAGGTGATCTATGACATGTTCAAGAAGTGCTGGAATTGGCTCTATATTGCCTGATAACAAAAATGCAGAAAAAGAAAAACAGGGTTACACAGCATCACTATAGAAGCCAAATAACATTTTTGTTAATGTAAAGAAAACCTATTATATCTTTTTTTACAAAATTTCCTTTCTTACTTTTTGTGTCCTCCTTTATCTGTCCAAATAATGGAACACCCAGCTGAATCAGCTCTCTCTTGTTTCCTTTCACTTGTTTGTTGAATAGAATGAAGGTTTCACCTACATTTAGTCAAGAACAACAGGTTAACACTCTGAAAAAATGCATACAACAAAACATCTTACATTATTATATAACCGCAACAATAAACTGAAGGAAGTAAAGAATTGAAGTACAAACTTTTGAGTTTTGATTAATACTTGACCACCAAAGAAAAAGTGACAACATAGAAATCAGCATGAAATAAAGAAACAGAACATGAGAACAAGACACACAAAAAGGTTAATGGTGTCTTACCTGAGAGTTCTCCATTCTGGCCGGCAGCATGGATCTCATTCACAAAATCTGTCAGCTTGCAAAGTTCTGAATCAGTGAAAACATCTTCATATAACTTCAAACCTTTCACAACATTAACCTGCCAAATGCATTCAGCATGTCACCAATAGAGCAATAGCTGTCTGTTTCTTACGAATTGTGCCGTTTATACACAAAAAGATGATGAAATGAGCCTCAACACAGTGTATGAAGAGATAAAAGTTCAAAAAACATTTCTCATTTCTTGCTGCATAAACTACTGGGGACATCAAACTCTCTGAAATCCACCTTAATTGAATGTATATTTTGAGATTATAATGTGAAAGAAAGTAACTTACCATGTGCCCCTTCACTGATTCCTTTGCTGAGAAACCTTTAGTTAACTTGATCTGTGATGATCTTCCTTCACATTCTTCATGATTGGAACATATGTTAATATTGTTCGTTGAACTTCCCTGCATTTCTTGAGACCCTGCACAAGGAACAAATAAAACATTGATGCAAATTTTAGTACTCAACAAAAGAGCATTATAGTGAAACACATTCCATGTATATTGAACTATAAATTAACCATGGCTAATGCACACAATCATAGAGGAGTTAGCTTTAAAACGATTGAGTAACATTATTTGAATATGCAAAAGTAAGTATCAACAAAACGTCTAACAAAATTTACAAGGAAAAAATAAGGAATTTAAGTATTGAAACAATATACTTGGACTTTGAAAAAAACATTTACAAACAGAATCTTTGTCTCATTAATCATTTCGCCAATTTGACAAACACTTTTTTGAATGTTTGACTGGTAGGAAACATTTTATTGCCGTCCTTCAACAAAGTGAGTAACATTACTTTGGTTTCCCCACACCAATGTTAGAACATTAAATACTTCCAAAAAACAAGGGGGGCAAGCAGTGCTACAAAAACAAACACATGATAACAGTAGTTAAGTTAACATCACATGACTACTGTCTTAACAAAATGCATTCGGCTGCACTAGCATGTTTCTGTATTCACCTATATTTTTTTTGGCAATGTGATATTCTGAAGAGTTAGACAGACAACAATACAGGACATTATAAGATTAATATGTTATAAAATATTCATTACTTTTGTAGTTTTATTCCCAATATTTTCGGTCTATTCAAGAGTCAAGACATTGAGACATTGGAAACAGATTTTTTTTTTTTTCATTTTGATTGTTTTAGTACATATGTATTTTTGGTGGTGAAAATAATCACCAAAATAATCCAAGTTTTCAATAAATTTGATATTTAAAATAGATTTTTACTTTTAAAATTTTGATTTTTATCCCAAAATTTACTAGGACAAGTAGAATTTCTATATGTACAATTCCTTCCAACAACTCTCCACACAATTTGCATGTAATTTTGCACGGTCGTGTGAAATTTTTCTTTTAACTTAAAATGGTCCATAAAAACTCCATGAGCCTTGTGAAAGTTACATAATAATAATAATAATAATAATAATAATAATAATAATAATAATAATAAAAGCTTTTCCATACAGTCTATACACATCTACGTAAAAGTTGTGTGAAGAGTTGGTTAGGAAGGTTAGCTAAATGAACTGCTGAAGTATAGTAGCAATATAAATATATAGATTTTTTAATATCTAAAAAAAAATTAAAACGAAAAAAAACACTACATTTGATGGACATTTATGTTGTTTTTATTACTATCAGGATTCCAAATCTCAAGAGGGTGGCTCATTGCTTATAATTCAGCAATTGAGTGACAAATGAATGAAGCATTCATTGGATCCCTCACCAGAGTAGTAGGAAGAGAGAAAAAGACAAAGTTGACCCTCCAACTGGGACAGGTCAAGCCCCATAGGCCATAGGGATTGCCACCCGAATTGGTCAAAACCCAAAACTCAAAAAACCAAAAACCCTCACCACCAACACTAACCAACCCCAAAACCCACACACCGATGACGTCACGCATTCGCTTGCTTGTGGTCCTTCCCACCCCTTGTATTAAAAAATCATTGCACATGTTTCTAGATCACTTCTTAAATTATTTTAACCTTTTATTTCAGTATTTTGGTCTTAATATTGATTACAAAATAATCAAAATAATATTTTTATAGTAAATCAAACTACTGTTACATATTCAAATAATATATTACTGTTTTAAAATATGTCAAAAAATATTATAATAAAACAGTAACATAACATTTCTTTATATTTTTTTCTTTTTCTTATTATAAAATTAATATTTTTATATATTCCACCTATCATTTTTCTGTGTCACCCCCTTAACTAACTTTGACAACGAAGGTCTCCACCAACCTCTTTCTCATTCCATGTTGCATAGGTGTTCTCACAGCTTACAGAGCCCACTTTTGAATCATACGGTTTTCTACTTTTGGTTATGATAATTTAATTTGTAGCATTAATAATTCTAAGTAATATAATTTTTAAACTTTAGTAAAGAGAAAAAGTGAATTTCACTCTCAATCAACAATTAAATGGAAAATTTGAGTCATGTGATGAGTAGATATAACATCATTGTATTTATGATACCTTTTGGCATTAACTTAATTTAAGAAATTAATAAAACTAGTAATATAGTTGAATACTTTCCTACAAAAGATATGCTAATCAGTTCTATTAAATTTAGTAATATTAATGTTGGATTTATTTACATCAAGCTTCTTAAAGAGATGTACTTCTAGATTTCTCATTGGCAAAAGTTGGCAAAATTAATTATATAAATAGTATAATTTATGTTTAAATATATTAATTATTGATTATATCAATATTCTCACTTCAATAATTATTTTACGAAGGTAGTGTCTATATGCTCAAAGTGTAATTACTTTTTATTTAGTTTAATATTATGATCTGTATTAATATTAAAATCATTCAATACAACAATAATAATGATTTTCATATTCTTAAATCATGAAATGGAACAGTCATCAGAGTTTGATATATAGGCCCCAAATGTTATACTAACTATGATTACGCAACAGAATTTGACTTCAAAGCAATAAACAAATATTTTTAAAAAAGAATTCACAAAATTGGATCTGATGTTTGAATCCATTTCTTAACTGTAGAGCAAGCAGACATATACAACAGTAATAGTTTTTTTTTTAAAAAAAAGCATCAACGAGAAAAAAAAAACAAAATAAAAGTTTGTCTTTAAAAAGGACATGCATAAAGTTTTACCCTTTCGTTTTGCTTAAACTAAAAAAGTTAGTTGTAATAATAAAAATTAGAGAAACCTTTTCACCAAAATAAAAAAGAAAAATCACTCCATCTTCTGACATTTTATTTAAAGCCAAACAGAACTAACAGGAAGAAATATGAGAATCACGAGAGAAAATGAAAAATCAACACTTAAAATCCGTGAAAATTTTCATTCAATATGCAAAGTAGAAAAAATTAAAGATTTTTTTATGAAAAAAAAGAAAAAAAAAAGGAAAAAAAATCACTGATCAAAATTCAAAACACACCACCGGGAGCTACCGAATGAATTACTTGAAAAATTCCTACGGCATTGAAAAATAAAGTGTTTTTTTTTTTCACGCTCTAATAGTAATGAGCACGTTGCTATAATTAATAATAATCACTTATTATTATTTACTGAGAAGCAAAATCACTTTTTTTTTTTTCAAAAGTGAATTAGTTAAGTTTATATCCAAACGCAGCCTTAAGTCGCAATTTACCTGAATCAGTGATTTCGCTCTTCGGAGATTCATACTCTTCGTTATGTTCGCCACCGTTCTCTTCGATTTCCGTCACCTTTTCTTCTCCGATCTTCTCCTTCTCATCGGCGATCTCACCGGCGGCGTTTTCTCCGGCGATATTTTTCTCTCGGTCTGTGACGTTTCGCAGCTCGAGCGCCACGTCAGCAATGGAGTGATACTTCTGCATCTGGAGCACCGGGATCCAGTTGAGCCTACGGCGGTGGACGGCGGAGAACAACGCATCGTAACGGCCGTCGTCGCCGGAGACGGAGCTCAATTGCGCGAGGTGAGCGCAGAGAGCGTCGATGATGGCGTTTGCGGCGGCAAATTCTCCGCGGAACCATGCGAGGATGGCGTCCTTGGCGAATGAGTCCGGAACGATGAGCGGCGCCGCCGGCGGAGAGTGGAGGTGGTTGTGGAGAGGCGCCGCCGCGGGAGCAGCTCGATCGGTTGGACCAGCCGCCATGGAAATGGTTGAAACTTGAAACGAGATTTTGAAGGTATTTTTTTTTTGGTGATCCGAGATATATGGTCCAATGGTGTTTTGGGCCGAAATCTCGGGTGACGAGATGATGGAGATTATAAGAAGAACGAGATGGTGTTTACGATGATGAGGTTTGAAGAGTGAAGGTTGTTTTTGTTGTGTGTGTGTTTTTTTAGAGAGACATGGAGATGATCATGGAAGAGAAGAGAGAAGAGAAGAATGAAAAGGAGGTTTAGGAGATGAGTTATATATGAGAGTGCTTCATTTTTAATGTTGTGTCTCTCTGTGTTTTGTGTATGGGCTTTGGAGAAATACAACTATATTTAATTTAAAAAAAATAAAAATTGTCACCATAACAAATTCAAGTCTTAATCAAATTCTCTACATATTTGCTAGCTACTAGCTAGCTAGGTGGTACAAATATAATATCTAGTAATAATTTAATTAACAACCATGTAAGAGAATTTTATTATTTTATCACAACAAAAATTTGATTATTCTGTTGTAAAATATTTTATTATTTTAGAGATTGAATATTTTATTAACAGAATAAATAATATATATAATTACTATTTTATTTACTATTTTTTGACACGTCAAATACTATATTTAACAGAGAAAATGAATAACAAATATAAAAATAAAACCTTAAAAATATTATAAAGCAAAAAAAATTGTAAAGCAATAAAATAATAAAATAATAATTATTAAATTTGTACTTTTACCATATGTAAAATTTATTATCTTAATTAAGAATATAATTATCATTTTTTTATGATTTAATTACTCTATTGATCCTTATAGTTTTATCAAATTTACAATCAGATTCTTATATTTTTTTTCTTTCAATTAAAAATGTACTTAATTTCTTACTAATATAAAAAAAATTAGAATTAACAGAATATTTTTTTATAAATTAAGAGTATATTCCAATAATTTTAATATTTTTATACGAAATGACTTAATTACAAAATGAAAAAATAATGTAAGAACCTAGTTGAAACAAAAAATATATAGAGACTTAATTATAAATTTGATAAAATTATAAGAATTATCAAAATAATTTAACTTTTTTTTATTGATTTTTTTATTTTAGAAGAGCTTAATTCTTAATTTTTACTAGGAAAAAAAAGGAAAACGCTTATATTTCATTACTATTAAAAGTTAGAAGGCATGACATGTTAATTTGAGTATAAATACTAACCATTTTCACCTACCTTACAATTATTATTATTATTATTATTATTATTATTATTATTATTATTATTATTATTATTATTAGCATCAAATAGAAAAAATTTCACAAGTATATTAAAACGTTAATTCTTCTTCCAAGTTCCAACTCTTAATTTACTTCATTTTATTTTTTGATGGGGATTATAGGGATTTTGGAGTGGGAAATGAATCGTCTGAGTGTATTATGTATGTCCACTCTTGTCCGTACAGGTTTCCTTCTGCTACCACACGCCATTTGACGTGGCAACCATCAAAACTAGTTCCTTTTTTTTTACAATTTATTTTTCTTTTTCCCTTTAATGGTTAAGCTCTTAAGCTCTAATGCTCTGTCTATGTATAGTATCGAATATTTTAGATATTTGTGTCATGTTTCCAGTCAAAAAAATATATGTATTTTAGAGATTTGTAAATTTGTTACTCAACAAATTATAGATTTACTACTTGTATGTAAACATGATTCAAATATAAGGAAGATCGAAATAAGTAGAAAATAATCAAATCCACAATGTAAATATGTAATTAAATTTATATTTTGCTAACTAGTGTCTTAATAAAAGACTAAAAAATATCGATAATACTAGAGAAATAAAAAAAAAAACAAAACTTGATAATAAATAATAAATACTAAATAAAATAAGTTTTCAATTTTTTTTATAAAAAAAAAACTAAATAAAAAAATAAGATATTCTTCGTTCTTTTTTCCTTTTTTTTTAATTTTTGGTCCACAATGTACATACACAATCAAATTTTAAAATTCTGATTAACGGACCCTTTATATTAGAAAACTATTAGTTTAATTTTTTGGGAAAAAAAAAACAAATTACGTTATTATTAATGAAAAATCTAAGAGAGAACATATATATATAATCATATCTTAAAATTTTGTATGTTCTTCAGAATACAGCCATGGCTTAGCAAAATATTAATTCGGAACCCAATGAAATGATGCATGTTCTTCCCAAATCCCAATGTTTTGTTAAGACAACATGATTTTCATCAATTATTACAATGTGGCATTATTTGCCTCTACCTAATTATTTTATAAAATTTGTGGGTGTATATAAAACCGAAATCAATAATTTTTTTTTTATATTTTAGTTTCTTTTCCTCTTCTATTATTGAAGGAGGCTATAAAAGATAACAAATCCATTCTAACTAAAATCACATGTTTTCTTTTCTTATTAAAACAAGAAAAAAGAAATTAAAGGTAGCAAACTTGAAATTCAATACTCAACTTTCCAACCAACGAGTTCACCTTTTTCCCAATTAAACAACAAAAAGAAAATCAAGATCAATATATTGGAGATTTGAGACGGCGAATTGAAATTGGCATTTAATTTATTTCATACCATATAATATAATATATAACAAGTTGGCAAGGGCGAAAAATAAATGAGATGGAGGAATAAAATAAAAAGAAAAAAGCATATGACCCCATGTGTGTGGGACCAAAAATTGAGGTCCACCATTAGTGAAGAATGGAGAGGTTGAAGGTGGTGAATTTGTGTGAATTGAAAGTGGTGGGGTTAATCTAAGAGCCTCCATTGTTGGTTGCTAACTTATAAGACCATGAAGGGAAGGTATGTGTGGGACACTAGTACAAAGAGGTAAAGCCATTAGCTAGCCACCCTTGAAGCCTTTTTCTTTTATTTTATTTTTAAACTTTTTTTTTAATGCTTGCCTAGTATCTAAGGTTTTGCAAGGATAAATAAGTCAGCTTGAGTTTGATTACGAGAACAGAATAAAACAGAATATTAAAAATAAGATATAAAAGACAGAAATATAAAAATTAGGATTTTTATATTTTATTTAATAATAAATTAAAATAAATTATAAAAATTTAATTTGTTATATTTTTTATTAAAAAATTTTAAAAAAATATAATTATAAAAATTAACAAAAATAATAAAAAATAAATTGTATCTCTTGTTAATATTTTTGTTTTTTTTGTTAGAATAAAAATAAAATACACTAATTTATTGGATATAATGTCTCTACTGTTTATACACGATTTTGTATCTTTTTGTCTCTATCTCAATGTTTTGTATCTCTAAACAAACTCAACTTTATTGACTATTTTTCATAAACATATATAAAATTTGAATTAAAATTTTAAATTCTAAACTTAATTAGTCAACTGAAAAATTTATGTGTTTTATTTTTCTAATGATCAAGAACTTCTTGTTATTTTATTTTAATTAAGAATTTATGTGTTCATAAAAAAAGCAATTAGAAAATTAAACTATGTTTTAGTTTTATATAAATGATATATATAGGACTACTTACCAGTTGGACCAAATATAGTTTGATTTTTAATAAGTAATAATATGTTCTTCCACTACATCACATCCGGCAAATAACAGCAGTTATGCAGTCAATTAGTAGCGATTTTTAACTGTTGTCGAAAAAATAACAACGGTTGATAACCCATTGGAAGATAGTATGCGGCTAAACCTTCAATAGCAATTAATAGTAACCACTGGTATAACCGCTACTAAATAATATTTTACAGTGGTATAATTTTGCGGCAGTTCTATTTGTTACGAAATCGTAAATATGACTGTCTGAATATGACAGCAATTTTTAACTGTTGTAAAATGACATCTGTTGAGAAATTCTGTTAAGATATATGTGAAAATATATGGGTAATATGTACTTCTATTTTTCATTTTTTAAGCTCTCTCAGTCTCACATGAGTTCTCTATACTCATATGCTACTAGCAATTTTGGCTTTTAAATTGGAAAAATGTGATGATTCTGATTTATACATTGGATCAATAATAATAATAATAATAATAATAATAATAATAATAATAAAGATTTATTTGAATTGGATACATAAAATTTATAGTTACTACAATTAATTATTACATGTGAGATAGATTGAGACGACTACTGTTGTTGTTGGAGTGCAATGTGCATTGTGCCATTGTGGTTGTTGGTACCTAGCTAGCATGCGCACATGCAATCTTTTAGTTCTCTTATTAAGTGATTATTACAAATATGTCACTTTAATTTACATGCATATGTTTAGTTATACTTATAGTTCGGCAGCAACATTATTAGATTATCTATTTTTTTTTTTCCTTTTCTTATTAGTTTCTTTTGTACTTATTTAGGCTCTCATATGTTTTGTTGTAAGTTCATTTAAAGTTAAAATGACTAATGTCATTTATATATATGACAATGTTTATTATAAAATTGTTTTCATTGGTATGCATGATAATGTATAACTATTATTTTACTTGTAGCATGCAAGTATTGACTATAAAATGGATGACAGTATAATTTAAATTTGAGTGGTATGGATATATATTTCGGACAAATTAGATTTTAATTAAAAAAATAAATTGTTCCAAAATTTTTAAATAAATTATTCTCTAATAAAATAAAAACATAATTTAGTCTCTAATATTTATTATTTGCTTTCATTATATTCTAAAAGTTTAAAAACAAAAAACTTTTATATCCTTTTTTGTTTTCCTTTTAATTAAAAGGGGATTCTCTGGATTTCTTTCTTAGAAAGAGGTTTGCTGTCTCTTATTCCCTTTGTTATTGCTTTTTAGTCCATAAAGTTTATCAGAATTTTGGTTTATTTGTTTAAGCTTTCCCTCAGGTAAGGTAAAGGTTGCACAATTTTGTACCATAAATTTAAAAAGTTGCCCCAATTTTTTTTATTCCATAAAAAAAAAAAAGAGAGAAGTTGCCAAATTGCTTTATGAAACTCAAAAGGGAAATATTCTTTCCACTTTGGTCTTCTTTATTTATAGAGGAGAAAAGAAAAAAAAAAGGAATACAAGAAGCTTTTTTTTTTATCAATTTATATCCTAAAAAATTATGATATACTGTCTAAGTTCTAACTACAAAATTAAATAAACAATTTGGTAGAGGAATTAAACATATATAATATTTCTTTATTTCTTGTGAAAAAAATCAGAAGACGCCAACAAGCTACTATAACTCAAATGACATAATTTCTCCATATTCACCTAAAAATTACGAATTTTAGTCTTATTTCTATCTTTGAAAAAAAAATAGAAGAGATTCGTTCACTTTTTATATGATTTTATAATTAACATGACTGTGACGATGAATGTAAACAATTCAATGATTGTTCATATATAACTTCATATATAATAGAAGGTATAACATAGTGTGATGAGTCATATATTAAATTAAAAGAATCTTGGTTTTCCACCACCTGTTGTTTTCAAATTTTTTTTTTCAAAAAACCACAAATGTATATAATATCACAAATCAATAATGATATAGAAATTTCTTCTTTTCTTTTTTTTAGTGTTGTCAAAGTTTTAGACACCAAAAAGAGGATTTGGTATTACTATAAATCACGAACAAAAATGTATATAATTATAATAATAATAAATAATAAAATGTAGTATATTATTAACCTTACAAAAATGTAATTTTTTTTATCCCACTTGGATTTTAATTCCTTCATTTTAAACTATTTGTCACGTTTCATAAATTTGATATATTTATAATGTAAAATTCAACGTATTTTTTATATAAATTGTATTCAAATATATTAAATTGTTAAATATATACTAAACTTTTAAGTAATTAATATTTTAAAATTAAAGTTGTAAAATTTTTTATTGGTAATAATGATATTTACCACTAACATTTTTTGCAGCTGTGATATCCAGTCGTCGGTGCAATGTGCAATTTTGCATTAATATAGAATTTAATTTTGATATATTTATAATATAAAAAAAATTATATAATTATTCAATTATTTTTATATATTTAATTAGATAATTTTTTAAATAATATATCTAAAGATTAGTTACTTTTATTGATGTGATAATATACTATTGATTGTTCGTATAATTTTTTTTATGCTGGGTGTATGAAAATTAAATTTAATATATGGTATCAGCATTATTTTTTATTTCAAACTGATTCATTATTATTATTATTATATAATAATTATTATTATTATTTATTCATTTATTTCACGTCACTTTATGTTTGATTGATAATGTATTATGGTGGCTTATTCGAAAGTCCAAAATTCCAAAGGGATTTTGACAATGCAATGAGCGAACATTGCATGATTGAAGAAAGGTAGTGAAATTAATTAAGAAGAAAAGAATATATATAATTATTATTATGAAAGGCATGCATGCTTTCTGGCCAATAATAACATGTAGATACGTTTTTCTGTTTCTTTAATTTACGTGACCATTGACCCAACAAAAAAGCGTTCTCTAACTGTAAGTCACAATCAAATCCTACAAATTTTGTACATGGATATAAATCTTTTATCTCTTCAGTAAACCAACAAGTCGATATATATTATAGTTCCATTCAATTATTAACAAGAAGAACAATAACAAGAAGAGAGGAGGAAAAAAAAATCAAGCAGCAATATTTAAATTTTGGGTAAGTATTGTTTTAGTTTCTAACGTTTAGGGTTGGAATCGAAATCGTCTCTCACGTAATTTTTTATTTAGAATCATCCCAAACATTTTATGTCGTATTAAAATCGTTCTTTTAATTTTTTATGAACAAAAATGCACTCCACCACCACGAGCACCTTTACCACCACCATCAGCACCTTTACCACCACTAAATACACCAAGATTCAAGAATACCAAATTAGATTAAATAACATCAAATTCAACAACAAAATCAACACACAACAACAATAAAATCAGAAAATAACAAATCAAAATTAGAAGTAGAAGCAAAGACAGAAGCAGACACAGAAATAGAAGAAGCAGAAGCAGAAAACAAAAGCCGAATCAAAAAGCAAAAGCCGAAGCAAGAAGCAGAAGAAGCAGAAAGCAGAGGCCGAAGCAAGAAGAAGCAAGAAGCAGAAGCTGAAGCAAGAAGTAGAAACGGCAAGGTGTAACGACAAAGTGCAGCGACGAGGTCAGTGGCAGTGGCGACAGTGGCGGAGTGCGACGGCGAGCTCTCTCCCTGGCTCGCGCGCGTCTCCTCTCTCCTTCGCGAGCTCTGATTCCCGATGGCGACGGCGGCAGCGGCAGCGACTCCAAGCTTCGCCGGCACCGTCCCCCTTCCTCCCTTCCCCCTCTTCCTTTCTCCTTTTCCTCTCCCCATTCGCGTACCCTTTTCCTTTCTCTCCCGCGTTCTTTTCTTTTATTTTTTTTAAAAATTTTATAATTTTTTTATTAAAGTAGGAGTGATTTAGTAATAAAATTAAAAATTTTATTAAAAATGATGATTTTAATATGAAATAAAATATTTGGGACGATTCTAAATAAAAAATGACATGAGGGACGATTTTGATTTCGATCCTAAATATTAGGATCAAAATAATACTTACCCCTTAAATTTTTATCATGAATAAAATATTCATTATTAGTTTAAAGATTTAATAAAATAAAAGTTAGATATGTAAACTAAAAGAAAAGAATATATATATTATCATAAACATTGTGTTATCATGAAAAAAAATGTGCTTTTTATAAATTTTGACCAACAGAAATTTATTTTTGCATTTTGTGTTATGGATAAAAAAAATTTTGTATCACAGTTAAGAAATTTCGGTGCTATTTTTATTTCTAATAATTTTTATTTGGTTAAGAAATTTTTTATATTACGATTAAGAAATTTCTTGTATCATGATCAAGAAATTTTAATGTTATTTTTGTTTTTGAAAACTTTTAATTATTTAAAAAATTTTATGTCTCATAGTTAAAATATTTCATATGTCGCAGTTAAGATTACAATGTTGTTTTTATTTTTGATAATTTCTAATTAGTTAAGAAATTTTTTATGTCACAGTTAAAATATTTTAGTGCTACTTTTATATTTGATAACTTCTAATTAATTAAGAATTTTTTTTTGTCACGGTTAAGAAATTTCGATGCTATTTTTTTATTTAATATTTTTTTCAAACAACTTTTCCTCTTTTTTCTCTTTCTCCATTTTTTCTTCTTCTTTTTTTTTTCATTTTCTCATTTTTTTTTGTTTTACCCTCTAAAAAAAATAAAAATAAAAAAAAGAAGAAAAATTTTAAAAAATACTACAATAAATGTGTAATTTGCATCTACGTTGTATAAGTAATTTTTGCTAAATTTAAATTAATTTAGTTAAAAAAAATACTTATACTAATTGTATCAGCATTATTGATATTGCAATACTTCTTTACAGGTATCTCAATCTTATGAACAGAGGGGCTCGTTATATATATCTCTTTTGCATTGATTAGTTGATATTGCAACAATTTGATGCTAATAATAGTGTGTGAAAATTAATTAAACCCTTATTCAATGTACAAATAGCTTGTTGCCAAAAATCTTGACGACAACATGCATGCTTTTCCTTTTCTTTATTTTTAACATTTTTGTTAGTTCATCAACATCGCTGACTTTTTAGGCTTTATTATTAGAAACTATTTCTACCTATAATTTAAAGAAACTCTGTATTATTAGATTCTTAGGTGACAAGCAGGACTGAAAGATTAAAAAAATAAAATAATGTCTCCATTATTTCATGGCTAATCAATCTCTTGACTCTTGAGAGAGCCTAAGGTAATAAACTACAAGCTGACTTTCAAGAACAAGACATATTTTAGTGAGGTGGAATATCTACCATGTCTATGACCATGGAGGTTATGGTGACGATTAATATGATTTTAGCAATGTTTTTACTAAAATTAAAATCACATTTCTTTAATTTTGGTAATATTTTTTTATTTTTATTTTTAAAATAAAAAAGTTATTAAATAATAAAAAAGTGTTATTTTAATTTTAATAATATTTTTTAAGTGTTAAAATTCTATAACTATTATAGACATCATAACTATAGACATTATAGCATGTAACTTAAAAAAAAAAAGATTAATTGGCTGTTATAAATACATATAAAGTAAAGAATATTACGCGGATTTACTATTATTTATTTACTTACTATTAAATAATATGTGAATCATTTTAAATGGAATTTAGTAATTTAACACTATATATATTACAATAACACTATTTATACACTAATACACTAAGGTAGCGTTTGCTGGAGAGACAGAGACGGAAAGACTGAGACTGAGAGACAGAGACTAAGAGACAGGGATTGAATAAATTTCAGTATTCTGTTTGGTGCAAAATGGGAGACAGAAATTGAAACAAGAATGAAACTCTAATTTAATTTGCACAAAGGGTAAAATTGGAATTAATTAATTGAAATGAAAGTATTTTAGGTATATAATGTTATTAAAGTTTCAGTCTCCATCTCTAAAAATTTCAGTCCCTTGTGTCCCTACTTTTTAGAGGTACTGAAATACTGAAATTTTAGAGATAGAGACAGAAATTTTAGTACCAGTATCTGAACTAACAAACACGATACTGAGTCTCAGTCTCTCAGTCTCTGTCTCAGTACCTCAAAACAAACGCTACCTAAATACTTTTGATTTTTATATAAAAATATTATTATTAATTAATAAAATAAAGAAAACACTATATAATTATTAAGAAAATATTGAACAAACACTACAACAAACTCAACAGATAGCGACGAAAATTTTGCGACAATAATTCATCGAAATCGCTGCAAAAAAAATATGATGGCGGTTAATGCGATGAAATATGCCGGTTGGCCGGTTGTAATATAGCAAAGCTTTAGCGGCAGTTTGACTTAAACCGCTGCAAAAAAGACATTTGTTCTATATATTCTTTGTTTTCCACATATTCATTATATATATATATTCTCTTTATCCCTGTATCTCATTAAAAATACTCTATCAACATTTATGCATATTTCTGTGTTCTTATTTTTCTGTAAATAAACGCTGTCTATAAGATATTTTAAAATACATCAACATCCCATAACAATTAATATGCATAATACATAATATTATTTTTTTTCTTAAAAAAGAAAAAAAGAAAAAGAAGGTGGGAGGCGATGCTCATGGCTCATCCCATGACGAGCTTTTTAGAAGTCAAAAAGTGAAAGCGGGTTAATGGGTTAATTAAGTTGCACACACGAGAGGCCCATGTTTAAAGCACCCTTCAAAAAGTGTCTCCATTCGGATGGAGAGGCAAAAGATAGAACTACACAACACTATATGAGTTTCAATTTGAATTTTTTTACTACAAATAAATAAAGAAATAAATAAACTTATTAAGGAACTCCCTCTATGATTATTTTATTCCACTTATAGTTTGTTTATGGCATGACATCTTTTTTGCAAAAAACTTAAATGGATATATGAATGGTTATATTTAATACATTCTTCTTCTTCTTTTTTTTTAATTTAAATACGAATTTTATGTAAGTTTTTTTATTTGTTTTATATTAAAATTATTTTTTTGGAATAAAAAATTGAGCTTTAGGCTTTTATCATCATAAAAATTCTAATATTAAATCATGAAATTATTTATTTTAAAAATTTAAATTAATAAAAAATATAGAAGAATATATCTGACAATATTATGATAGAAGTGAAAATAAAATTTATTTCAAATTTAGTCATTTACCCTAACCAAAAATTTCAAACATTCATTTAATAGGAGAGATAATCTTTTAAGTAGTGATTGCAAATAAAAATACCCGGGTAAAAGATCATGCTAATTTAGTTAGAAGTTCATTTTAAGTTTAAGTTTAATTAAGATATAAACATCAAATCCAAGAGGGAAAAATAGATGTCATTAAATTATTTTGTATGTCTATATAAGATTATTGTCTCTAACAAAAAATATTAAAAAGTAAATAATTAAAAAGTTCAAATGTAATATTTAATTAGAATAAAGTTTTACATCTAAGTTATATAACTCTAACTAAATATAAATAAGTATTTTAAATTCATGCACAAACGTTTCACTGCCGTTGCTTCTTTTAGATTTGCGCACGCAGGTTCTTCCTTGATATTGTGTCTTTTTCTTTTTCTTTTTTATTATCTTTCTCTTTCGTTATCATCATTACCAACAACACTAACATTTTGCTAATATCTTTATTGGTTCTGATTTTTTCTGGTACCATCATTAAATAATTTTGGTTCATTTTTTAGTTTATTTGAGGTTCATTTGGATTCAGAAATGAATTCGATGTGTTTTTGTTGATGATTAAGTCTTTTTGACTGCTTGTTCAAATATGAACTAATTTCGGTTCATTTGTAAATTAATTGAGGTTCACTTGATACTGCTAATAAGTATTGACCAAATTTGTTATTCTTTAAGTAATTTCAGTTTATTTTTTAGTTTTCGATTTAGATCCAGAAATGAATTCAATGTGTTTTTGTTGATGATTGTGTCTTTTTGACTGCTTGTTCAAATTTGAACTAATTTTGGTTTATTTATTGTTATTGAGGTTCACTTTATACTGCTGATAAGTATTGACCAAATTTTTTATTTCTTAAGTAATTTCGGTTTCTTAGTTTAATTGAGATTCATTTAGATCCAGAAATGAATTCGATGCATTTTTGTTGATAATTGAGTCTTTTTGACTGTTTGTTCAAATCTAAACTAATTTCGGTTCATTTAAATATTAATTGAGGTTCACTTGATACTGCTGATAAGTATTGACCAAATTTTTTTATTCCTTTTAAGTAATTTCAGTTCATTTCTTAGTTTAATTGAGGTTCATTTAGATTCAGAAATGAATTCGATGTGTTTTTGTTGATGATCGAGTCTTTTTTACTGATTTAAACTAATTTCAGTTCATTTGTGTGTTAATTGAGGTTCACTTTATATTACTGATAAGTATTGACCAATTTTTTTAACAAAGAGGAATGAAATTATTCTATCACTTTATTCAATTGCATTATATTCCATTTCATTCCATTCAATTTGTCTTGAAATTCATCCCAATCTTTGGGATAAATTGTTCATAGACAACACACTTGGACAGTAAATAAACCGAAATATTATTATAACAACACCATTGTGTAATAACAACTGAACCAAAAATTATGTATTCTACAAACTAAAAAACTCCTGTAATTTCGGTGCATTCTTCTTAATTTATTCTCTTAAAAGGAATAAAACTAAGAAAAAGACAAAAATAATATAAAAAAAGAATAAATAGCTACAATAATATGAAAAAGAAGAGAAAAAAATAAAATAAAATACAGTGATAACATCACCAATAGAAGAAGGAGTAGGAGGTGTACGAAGAACAAACTTAAAGTAAAGTGAGATTTCATTTGCATTAGTGAAGCGCGTGTGTACACACTATGTATAATGAAAATAATTTTTATTAAATTTATACTAGCTTGATTGAATTTGGTTGCCAAAAATATTTGGATGTATAGCCGGTCTCATTTAATTAAGTCATAAAACTTTTAGAACCCATTAATCTAGTTTTCAAGTTAACTAAATTAAACCTTTTTTTTTCTAATATAAACTTATGTCATAATTAACAAACGCCCAATTCTTTATCTTTGTCAAGCAAAAACAACCACCAAGCAATACTAATGGACAAAAGTGAAAGAAAAAATATTAGAAAGTCAATTTCAAATTTCAAAAGACAATTTCATATTTGATAATCATTAATAAACATTTTGCGACGCCAATCTTCATTATTTTAATAAAGATTATTCTTCATGGAATCCCTCATGCAATTGACATGTCCATTTGCACATTCGATTTTCTTTGCAAAAAGAGAAAAAAGAAAACGTTAAAATTTCCCGGATTATTGTGGTGCTCAATCAAAGTCTTTTTTACAATCATAACCACAAAGAGTTTGGTGAAAGAGATGAGAGTGGGTATAGTAAAAAGAAATGCATAAACTAAGGACGAAAATTAAAGTTCCGAAATAATGAAATTATTACTTTGCACTTTTCCGTGTATATTGCACATGCTTTATTATACTTTATTTATTCGGTTATATACTTTCATAATAATGTTCCATATATTTCACATTTCCTTTTCCTTGGTTTTATTATAGTTTATCTTGTTTTTGGTTTCTATACTAATTAACTTGACTTAGTGTCACCAAATTTAAAAGATAGAAATTTTGTTTTATTTTTTCAAGTATATTTTAAAAAATTATCAAAATCCGATCTCCTGAACCCTTTTTTAAGAATGTCTTCCATATTTTTGTACACTTTTAATTTTGGGCAAAATTAACCTTTAAGAGAGTTATGACGATGTTATTTTTAGTGAATGTTAATAGCCTAATACGCTCCGTAGAAAATAAGAAATGCGACACTTCTAAAATCCTAAAATTTAAATCTTAAATTCTAAATTTTAGACTTTGAATACTGAATATTAAACTCTAAATCCTAAATCTTAGATTCTAAATTCTAAATCTAAGTCATTGATATAAAATATAATAAATAAAGAACATTTAAGCTAGGATGAACTGTTATTCTTTTATTCAAGTATCATTTTATCAAGAATTAAATTTTTAAAAGGAAATTAAAATAATAATTTAATCTTACTTTTTTAAAATAAAATATTATTTTAGTTTTTAATATTTTGATTAAGTCATAATTTTGTCTTTAATATTTAAAATATTCTATTTTTATTCTCAAATATTTTATTTTATTTTATTTTTATTTTTCTATTTAAAATTAAAACCTTTTTCTAAAAATATTATTTTTTCTCTTATTTTCTTATTATTTTTACTTTCAAACTACTTTACTAAAACGAATACTATAATGAACCACCATAATTACAATCTTTTGCTATTATTTAAAAAAAATAAAATAAAATATTTAAAATAAAAAATATAATATTTTAAATATTAAAAATAAAATTAAGATTTAATCCAATGAGACAATGCTTGACCTAATTTTTTTCTCTATTGAATATGAAGGAACCGCTTTAATTTCTTTCTTATCCTTTCCTAATTCCTATATATCCCCCCTTACTTTCTTTTTCCCCTTTTCCTTTTTTCACAAATTCTACTAAACAAAGCATAAATTCCCAACGAAGAACTTTACCAAGTTTTATAAGACAAATATCTCCGATTGAAGAATCACACACATTGTCACCCATATTGCATGTACTCACTTTTATATTTATTCTATGCTATGCCAAACTTCTTTTGTGCACTTTGCCATGGAGATAGAGAATCAAGTATACGACAATTATTTCAATTAGTGTTCAAAATTCTACATGGGACCATATATAAGAGGCAGTTTATAAAAAAGGTAGAAGGGGCTCATTCATCTTTTGGGATGAACATTTTCAAGTGCTTCAAAATGTGACTTTTTGGTTAATCACAACCATTCATTTATTAAGTGGGAAACTTTTGATGATACTCGTTTCTAGAGAGAATTTTCCGTTAACTGCATGGTAGCTAGCCAAAGAAAACAAATAGATAAATACAAATTAAAAGATGAGAAGGTAATGTGGTTCCAAAACTCAGAACTAATTTGTAGATATGGAATTATGGATCGTTTACCCTACTACATTATATTGTACGGTCAAAGTTATTCCATACTTCTTGTATTAAGGTTAAGGAAAAGTATATAGAACCAATTCCAAATCAGTCAAGAATGGAACAACTTAATTAATTATAAATATAGTAATTAGTTTTATTTATTTATGATTTAAAATATTGGTTATTAAATGTTTTACCACATTTAAATTAGGAGGAAATACGTTCAGTATCATTGGAACGTGAATCACGGAAACTGATTCAATTAATTTCCGTCTCTTTACCCTCATTCTCTCTCCAAATGCCTAAAACATGATAAATCAGAAAACAGATTCAGAACCATCCAATTTACAAAGAAAAGAAATATTCTAATACCTAGCATAAGCACCATCTACGTAGAGATTTTAGATTTAGTTAGAGACGTTTGGTTAGTTTTTGGCTGGAACTATCATGGTTCCCTAGCATTATTAAATAAAGAAAAGTAAACTTGTTTTTTTATATTTTTGTAAAAAAAAAAATTTGTCAAATTCATGGATTTAAGTTTATTGGTTTAATTAAGGAGGCAACTATATATTAAATATACACAAATTTCTAAAATAAAAGTCTAATTTGTTTAAGAGAAATCTGCTAAGCTAAATGAGTGTAAACCAACCGTATTTATTTTTTATTTTTTTATGTTTTATTTAAATAAGCAAATTTTTATGCAAAAACTAAAAAAAAAAAAAAATCAATTTTCAGGCTAAAGTATCAACTTTGAGCCAAATTTTTTTATAATAGATTGTTGAGTTAAAATTTGAAATATTTTGGTTAAAACTTAAAAAGTTTGGGTTAGATTGTTAAAAATAATGTTAAAAATGGGAGAAAAGAATGAAAAAAAAACAGTTTAAATGAGTTTGTCGGTTTATTTCACAAGTCGGTTTATTTTATGAATTTAGATTCTCTAAATTTTAAATTTGTATTTTAGAGGATAAAGTGTGATATTCTACCCTTGAATAGTTTCTCTTTCATATTTATTTTTGGTCTCACCTATAAAATAAATAGTGAGAGATCACACTTTACTCTCTAAAGTGAAATTCAAACTTTAGATCAAATCCTTATTTTATGGGTGATTTATTACTATTTAAAATGTAAGGCATATTTTTAAATGTATAAAAGGAGACACTATTTTATATTTGGATTAAGTGTACTTATTTGAATAAAAATATATTTAAAAAAATAAAATACTTTTTAAATTTTAAACATGGTTGGGTATATTTTTTTAAGAAAAGTCTTCTTGTTAAAAAAATTATATTGTTTTAAAAGCCAACAATACTTTATTTTTAGAAAAAAAAAAGAAGTAAAAGACATTTTTATTTATTTATTTTTAAAATATGTATCTAAATATAAAATAATTTTTGTCTATTAAAAATAATTTTTTTAAAAATAATAAAAGAAATAAGTATTTTTAATTAATTAAAATTAATTCTAATTTTTTTTAAAATTAAGGAGATTGATAAAGTAATAATGAACTCAGATTCTAATCAATAATATAAAGTACAAATTTAATAATTCTTTAAAATTTTTTATATTATCTCTCAATTTGATAGATAAAAAATTAATTCTTTATGAATCTAAACTTCATTTAAAAATTTGCGATTAACTAATAAATTATTACGTGCAGAAAGCGAGATTCAAATTCTCAATATTTGTTTAAGATTAAGCCAATTCAAATTCATTAAAACTCAATAATAATTGAACTATTATTTTTTCGCTAAATTGGTTTTTCCCTATGGCATTGTCGCAATGAAGTATTGAAGTCATTGACCTAACTGTATCGATCTAAACGGTGGCAAAATAGTGAAATTTACGTATAATATAAAATACAAATTCATAATTTTGTTTAGTTTTTTATGGTATCTCTCGATGCGATAGTTTAAAGATTAATTTATCACAAATTTAAACTTTATTTAAATTAAAAATTTGCAGTTAATCAATAAATTATTATATACAGAAGACAAAATTTATACTCTTAATATTTACTTAAACAGATTAATTATTAGAGAACTAGACCAATTCAAATTTGTTAAAATTCAATAATAATTGAACTATTAATTTTTCGCTGTATCCGTTTTTACCTATGGCATGCAATAAAATGTTGAAGTCATTGACCTAACTGTGCTAAGATATCTAAACGATGGCCGAAAAGAAAAATTAAATATAAGTTTCAGAGGCTTAGATCTTTGGTGTAACTACTTTATTAATTTATTTATAATGATCACTTGGCATCGAATATTACGTTATAGACAATAATGCAGATGATGCGCTGATTACCGTTTTTGGAAAACCATATATAATTGAGTTTGTTTTTTCATTTTCTTTTAAGTCCAATATTGTATGTAGTGAAAACACATTTATTTATAGATTTAATTTCATACCGTATTTTGCGCTAAATCTAAATACTTTAAAAAGTGTATATATTTCTTGAATCTTAATAGTGTAGAAGGATATGGTGAGGGCAAAGTAAACAAAGGTGGCGCCAATGAGTAATAGCTCAAATGACATAGTCTCTCCATATTTAATTAAGAAGTTGTGAGTTTGAGTCTCATATATTTGGTAAAAAAAAAAAAAAAGATAAACAGAGGTGGCAAAGAATTTAAAATGAAAGACGGTAAAAATGATAAAATAAAAAATATAAAAAAATTAAAAAAATAAATTATAAGTTTAATTTTAATATATTTTTAGTATAAAATATTTTACAGAATTATTTAGTTACAACTATTTTTTTAATGATTATTTTTTTAATGATTATTCACGCAGTTGATACAAAAAGTGATTAATTTTTTCTGATTTAGCGTTGTATTATTAAATACACGTATAAAATTATTTTATCAAAACTAAATTTCTAAATTATTGAAGATTTTGGTCATTTTGCTTAATTAATTATGTGTGAAAAGACTTTGAAGGTATTAAAAAGTTCAACGAAACAAATCCTTATAGATAATATAAGGGGTTGGCTTTATGGAAAAAAATAAATTAAAATACCACATGAGGTAAAGTTGCAATTTCAAGTCCTTGCTTATAATTTTGCAATTAATTATGTTATGTATATACTAAAATTAGTCATCAGTACAAAATATATATTGAAAATAAATTAAATTACACATATATTTATATATAAATACATTAATAACTAATTTTAGTGACTGATTTTAATGTACAAATAACTTTTTATTTTGCAAGATAAACCTAAGTTTTTTCTATAATTGCTTTTTAAGATTTGAAACTTCCTCTATTATGGGAGGGGTAAGGCCATTTTTAATAACTAAAAATTTGAGTACATCATTTCAGGGGCTATGTCATACTAAATTACTAATATACAAATCATAGAGTTTAATACATACAAAGCAACATTTGTAGATTAAGTAACAATATTAGGTTAGGTTGGCAATTATCACTGTATTCAAGTTCTTTCATGCAAATATAACATTCATCACATAAGATAGTCATAACAAAAAAAGGCCAATGTATTTCTGCATCATCATCCAAATTATAAGAAAACCTAGTAATTATTCACATTTATACATGAAAATTGTTATAATAGAACTATAACTAATTTACTTAATAAAACAGAATCAAAACATCTAATTGGTTCATACAATATAGTTTTGACAGAGGTAGAAACTCAGGTGCAGTTGACTTCACGTAAAGTTGATAGCTGATAACTGTTAGATGAAAATTGAGTCAAATCAATCAAATTATCTAACCACTTTCAGGTATCGACTTCACGTGAAGTCGACTGCACCTGAGTTTTCACCTTTGACAGAACGATAAGTTAATGTAACTTAATACTAATGGTAACAACTAACAACACCCTAAATATCATGCAATACTACAATTGAGTAATAGACTCTGCACAATTGAAATGTTGATTCATGTAAACATTTTCTCTATAATGATTTCTTTTTCTTTTTCTGGACCTGCTCTATAATGATTATATGTGACAGGTTTTCTTTTTTGGTGAGCCCAACATATGCAAAAACATGAACACGCCCAACTAGCATATAGAATTGGACACAAATGAACGATTTTTTGACCTATGAAATCAGCACTGATGAGAGTAACATACTAACATTGATGAATATAAACATAAAAACAAGGTGGATACTCCAATGAAAATTTTATAATTGTCATTGATGCTATCATAATACTTACAATTGTTTGAAGACACTTACAAATTAACTACAATCACTCAAAATTGAACACTATCAGAAAAACTATTGGTGGATGCATTTGTAAGTGTGAATCACATGCTTAGGATTAGGAAAGGAATCTAAGTATGTAACTCTGCATGATACAGAGTAATGCCTTCACATGTCTTCCTATTTTTTTATTGCTTCTCTTATTTGATGGCTTTGGGTGGAAACTTTACAGTTACATGATTTTTCCCTTATATCAGTTAGTTGTATAGTTTCCCAATTTAGCAGTTTGTTAGAAAACTTGCTGATAGTGTATTGATTATTATAGTTAGTTAGATTTAAGTTATCCAACTCAGTTACTCTTTTGCAGATATATTTATAATAAGTAGTTATCTGTTTTGAGTTAAGGTGACATCATTTCATAATTTCAAATTGACATTGTCAAGCAAAGACTTTTAGTTTCATGAAATACTAATAAAAGAATATGAGAAAATTAATGTTCTTAATTAGAGGCATTTAGGCTTAATGGTGCAAAACAATTTATCACACTGCTGAAATATATAAACAGGTAATTCACCAATATAGTAGCATATGATACAGTCAAATCAAATTCAATAATCCCAAAAATTCAAATACATGTCTGCAACAGAATGTTCCAACATGAATCTTCCAAAAAAACCATGACCATGAAATTTCAAGAAAACAGAAACCAAACCAAACCAAAACAATGTAAGATGTGTAAATACTTGAGGCAACTCAGTTGCATGTGCTTAATGGCAACGCAGTAAAGGAGGTAGCACTGATGAGAGTAACATTAATGAATATAAACATATAAACAATGTCATTGATGCTAACATAATAGTACTTACAATTGTTTCAAGTCAATTCCAAATTAACTACAACTAAAATTGAACAATCTCAGAAAACTTCTCCTTCTTCCAAATCCTCACTAAGAAAGTTGTTGTCTTCGAAATCTTCTTCCCTAAGAACCAAACCTGTGAGGTTCTTCAACAATGGATTTTTCTTTGTCCAATAATGTGTCAGTGAATGGCCACACAAGTTTTCCAAATCCTGAAAGGACTTGAAAGCATCATCAAAGGAAATTGTTCTCTCCATTTTCTGCATCATCTCCCTCTGTTTCTTCCTTTGCAAGTAAACTCTAGCTTTGGCAATAGCAGTTGAGAAATCTGAATGAGAAAGTTGTTTTCTTTTCTCCCCTGCATTCGACTTCAAAGGCTTTGGCTCTTCTTTCTCTAACTTGTTTTCCTTCCCAGCTAGCCATCTTCCCTCCAAATTCTTCCACTTTGTCTCGAAAAGATTGCTTAACTTCGTGGCGGTTTGATGCACTTCATGCTCCGAGGGGTACTGGGACATGACATTGCGAAACACCGTTCTGATATCAGCAGCAAATTGATCAGTTTTGTTGTACAAATTGTTCCACAGCTTCCGTTGAACCCTCTCCAAATCCATCAAAGCCTTCCCTTTCTTGAAATACACTCCGTCTGGATGAAGCAATAACGTTTTCAGCGTTGCTGAACACTGCATGTTCTTGAATCCATCCATACTCGAAGAACCTTGTTTCTTCTTCTCTTCATGTTCCTTTACGGCATCAGTAGTAGTACCCTTCTTCATCCTTGAATTTTCTTCACTCTTTTCCACCTTTGCTCTCTTGTTGGCACGAGAATCAAGTACAAAGCTGTTACCGTTGTTGTTATTGTTGAATCGATCAACATGGCTGGATAATTCTGAAGAGGAAAAAACTCTTTTTTTGGGTACCCTTTTGTTGGCAACATCTGAAGATTTCTTGGGAGGAACAAAAGTTGAAGGCTTTGGAACACAGAACATCGTAGTCAGTGGAATGCAACACTAACAGAAAATTGTTGATTAGGTGAAGAAAAACCCTATCAAGTGAAGGATTTATGTTTTGTAAAGTTGCTTGGAACACAAGGTAATTAAGAAATCTGAGTTCCTTAATTAAAATGGAAAATTTTACAGTTTGGCGTATCTATTATAATCATGGATTTTTTTTCATTGATTTTCATTTTATTTGTGCTGATCTTCTTGTTTATTAATTATAACCAACTTATCGAAGAAAATCATTGCATCTTTTTAAAAATTAAACTTACATGGTTTTTTTAATGACGTCCTAAATTTAATGACTAAATAAATTTTAATTTATATAAATAGGTACTAATTGAAGAGCAACTTTTCTAATAATATAGTTTTAAAGACATTTGTTTTAATTATTTTTTAATAAGTATATATTTTTATTTTTAAATAGTTAGTTTAAAATGAGAAGAGTATTTGTTCTCATTATCATTTGGATTGACTTTTTTGAAAAAAGAATTAAAAAAATACTTTTATATAAGTATATAGGTTTTATTAGGATTAAAAAAACATTTCTAACTAAAAAAGCAATGCTTTTGCTATTTTAAGTAAGCAATATGTTGCTTTTTGAGAAAACTAAATTTTAAAAATATTCTAATGAAATGTGTTTTAAAAAAATTAAAATTAAAATTACTTCTTAAATTTTTTATCTAAAGACAAAATTACTATTTTGATAAAAGATATTTTTAAAAAATAAGAAATATTTTTTTTAAAAAAGTTAATCCAAACCAGTATGTTATATATAAACAATCCTTCTAATTTAAATTTTTATTTATGATATGAATTGTTTCAAAGCTTCTTAGACAAATTTATGACTTCAAATATATACTCGTAATTAAGTTTTATAATGATAAAGATTAAATAAAAAAATACGGATTAAGAATTTTAGTAATCTTTAATTATCTGTATTCAATTCATCGACTAATCCTTAATTATCTGATTTAATTTTAGTAATCCTTAATTATCTGTGGGGTCGTTCGTCCGAAGACCGAGTCAAAAGAAAATTGATTATGAAGCTACATAAGAGAACTAATTTAGTTGATATCCAAGATAATTAGTTTCATTTTATCTTATTTGAATCTCTTAAAATTTAAATCAAATTTTTATTGGACTAATTATTAAAAAAAACGCTTAAAATTAAATCAAACACCTTTTATATCCTATTGAACTAAATGGGATTTTCAGTTACATAATCACAAACGGTTGCAATATAATGAAATATTTTTCTTTTTTAAAAGATTTTTCATAATTCTTATTTATTCACTATTTTATTGTTTAATTGTTAGTTACAATAAAATTGATTCCCAACAAAACCACAAATTGAATTAAAAGAAGAATAATGAAAGAGGTAGACATCCACCGAAATATAAATCAATGCTAATATCAGCATAAATATAATTAGCACAAAATAGTCAAATCATAAAAAATATTAGGCTAGGCCAGCGATTTGTAACTCAAATAATATAATCTCTTTATCCTCACTTAGAGGTTTCGAATTTGAATCTCACTCCTAATTTAAAAAATATATATATATATATATATATATATATATATATATATATATTAGGGTATGACGTTATTTTCATCTCTCAACCAAGATTTAAATGGCCTTTAGACATCATCAACACCAAACTACACACTAAGGACATAATTGATTCATGGGGGTAAAATTAGCACAAGAATTTTGTATAGATATAAATTATATCCGTAAACACATCTATACAAAATTCAGTCATAGTTTTACCAATCAGTGAAGCAACCAAATATGTGTGTTAAGAATAGAAATTATTAGTCACCTTTCTTGCCCCTCAAACTAAAAGACAAACATACATTGTATGATTAACATCATAGATATTTTTTTTTATTTAAATAATCAAACTTTTTCACAAATTAAAATACACATACATATACTTTTTTACATATGACAAGTTCCTTACTTACCCTTTCCTCAAGGAACTACTCTTTCCAACAATTGTTGTAGTCCTAATCTTCTTCTTGGCACGGTTGATGAACTCAGAGAATTGATCTCTATGTTGATGATGATCCTTTTCATTTGCGCCGCCGCCGTGAGACTCATGATCTTCTGCAACGCTGTTATGTCCCCGGCCAATATTCGACATAGTTCGAATCTTTTTCTTGGCACGTTGAATGTACTCATTGAAAGTTTCATCAATATTCATCATTGATTTCTTACCTTGTTGCTCTTGATGCACTCCATCATGATGATGATGATGGTGATGGTGATGTTCTTGTCCATGATCCTTGTTTGTTGCACTTTGTAAATTTGTTGCAACAAAAGGTGGTGAAGATTTTGGTGCTTGGCCATAAATATTTTCTTTTGGTGGTGTTGAATACTCAAATTTGATTGGGATTGTTCTTGGTGATGCTTCTTTATGATTACCCTTTTCATGTTGTTGTTGAGGTATATGTGGTTTGGTTTGGATTTGGATGGGAGTGTTATTATTTGGAGATGGTGATGAAGACGACGACGGCGATGATGATGGTGATGAGGTTGAAATTGAACCTAATTTGGCATGTTTAGGTTCTTGATTATAGCTTGATATTCGGTTAATGATTCTAATAGCTGGGTTACTTGCAATTGCTTGACGAATTTTGTTGCAAACAGAAGGATTTGAATTTGAAGTGTTGTTTTTATCCATAGAGTGAAAATTCAAGGTTCAAGTACAACTATAAGGGTTTTTCTAACTAGGTATTTTAAGGTTAGAAGATTTTTAGGGTTTGGTTGGTGCAACACTTGCAAGAGATATAAGAGATTGTTTTATAGAGTTTTTTTGAGGTTAATTAATTATATCCTTAGTGTGAAAGAAAAAGGTGAGAAGACAAGGATATTTTATTAAAAAAATGAAAAAATAATACAAGTATCTACTTTTGAAAAATTTGATCCTTTGTGTGGAACCAAATATAATTGAATAAGCTGTCTTGATAAGATTCCTAATAGGCACTAATGTGATGGCCTTTTTTTTTTTTTTTGTTCTCTCTTAATTTCAATGGAATGAGATAGAAGAGAATCAATTCCAAACTTTCATGTTCCCTGTAATTGTCTCCACCTAGATGGTTATAGCTTAAAATAACTACTAACCCGATATATAAGCACTGTTACTACAAAGAGTACTACATCCTTGATCGTGAAATATTGATTGCTTGTTGAACCCTGTGAATTGCGTGAAAATAGAGTATATAAAATTGATTAACTGTAACATTAGGACTACTCATAGATAAGGTTCCTTTCAAATTATTGAAAATGTACATGATGCAAAGTACAAATTTAATTTTAGAAATTTTAAAGTTAATGGTGACTTACCTAGCAAGGTTACGTTTATTCTCAATTTAGAGAATTTCTTCTTTTCTAACTTATGATTCTGATATATTGACACCTTAATGAATAAAAGAAAGGCAAGAACTTGTTTATAGAGTATCATCAAACATTAGGTATACCACATTTAAAAAAAAAAAAAATTTTTAAACTTTTGATTTTACAATTTTTTAAATTATCTTTAACTCAGCCTATTTTTATTAAGCTAGCCTCGTTGGGTATAAACTATAAAGTAATATATAGGAATGGAATAATGTTGTCGTTGCATCTTAAATTACGGTAGTTCATTTGAAAAAAAAAAAAAAAAACATAAGGGTTGTAAATTTTAAAATACATGAATGAAAATATGTCACTACATTATGATGTATTTCATTAAGAAAAAATGTTTACATAAATACATGAGTAAAAGAATAATGATAATGAGGGCGTATGATGGTGTAGGGTTCATCATATAGTATTGTGAATTCGAGAAATAATTAAACCCTAGCTAGCAATAATCAAACCCTGCAAAAAAAGTCTCATCTCTTTGGTTGGTGTATAGTATTTAGGGTTAACTACAAATTCAATATTCGAAAGACTCAATCATCAACAAAATTTTTTTAAAAGATGTTATCAATAAAACAACCCCTAAATGATTTGAAAATACGATACACAAGACTAATAAATATTATATTTTTTATAAATAACAAATAAATTTTTGTATTTTAACAAACGACTTATCCATTAGATCTATCTGTTATTTCTGACTCTGAAAAATTCAACTTTTGACTCCTATGCTACTTTGGAAAGCTATATTAATTTATAATAACTTTTTCAACATCAAAAGTCCTGTTAATTATTCTTTAGATGCTAATGAGTCAAAAGATGATTTTTAATAGAATTTTAGAAATCGTCTATTGTTCCGTCTTAAATTCATAAGTTTGTAAAAATTTAGATTTTTTGGAATTTGAACTAAAACACAATTTAATTTCTATTCTTATTCGTTTTGATTTTTTTTATATTTTATTTGAATCTAAACAAAGATATTTTCTTATTAATATTTATATTTTAACTTAAAATAAGAAATGTCAATAAGTTGTACAAATAGTAATCAAATATATATATATACTGCACAAATAGTAAATCGAAGGGTTAGGTACTTTTTTCGTACCTAAGGTCTAGGGTGAAAAACAAATTTGTCCCCGACCTTTTTTTTATTAAAATCATCCTTAACATTACAAAACGTTATAAAATCATTCTTTTGTCCATAAACAACATTTTTCAGACAACTTTATCCTTAAACAAAAATAAAAAATATTAAAAAAAATAAACCACCTCACCCCACCCCTTACCCCCACTCCTCCCACCTAAGACAGAAAAACTAAAAAAAGAAAACAAAAGACACAGAACAAAAGAAGAGGGAAATAGAGAGGAAGAAGAAAGAAAAGGAAAGGAAGAAGAGGGAGGTGACAGCGGGAAAGAGTGCGGCCGCTGTCGTTGCCGTTGGGTCGTGACTAGAGAGAGAGAGACAAAACGAGGAGATGAGAGAGAGAATGAGAAAAGAGAGGAACAGAGGGAGAAGAAAGGAAAGGAAGAAGGAGGAGGTGACAGCGAAGAGCTGTTCTATCAGCGTCGAGCTCCATCGACGTCGTCGAGCTTTTAGTGGTGAGGGGCTCTGCTCTTCTCCCTCCTTCGATCTGTCCTCTCCTTAGCCACAGCTGCGACAACAACGGCAGTAGCTTTCCGTACCGTCCCTTCTTCCTCCTCTTTCCTTCAACCGCAACAGCGACGGACGACAATAACACCACTCTTCTCTCTTTTTTCTCTTCTCTCTTTTCTGCGTTCTCTCTCTTAAGTTTGAGGGATTGGAATTTTAAATTTTCTGTCTTGAATTTGAATGTGGTGGTTATTGATGGATTTTTGAATCTAAATATATTGTTGTTGATTATGTATTAACTTTGTTTGATTTTTTTGAAATTAAAAAAAGAGATGGTGTTATTGTTGTGATGAATTTTTGAATTTGGATTTATTGTTATTGTTGATTCTACATTTGGCTTTGTTTGATTTTTTGAAATTAAAAAAAAATAGTTGGTATTGTTGTTGAAAATTTGGGGAGAGAGAGTGGAGTAGAGAGGTGTAAGACCCAGAATTTTCAAAAAGTAATATTATTATAAGTTAATTTCAATTTATTTATTCATTAAAGACTTTATTTTTAGAATTATTTTATTGAAAGTAATTAAATCAAGTTTTGACAATTAAATTAGAAATTTTATTTAATTTTATAATTATTGAATAATTTTCTATATTTAAATTATACAGCTTAACAGTTGTAAAAGAATAAGAATTTTATACAATTTAGTTACATAATTGAAATTCTAAAATTTAATACTTTAATTTTATAAACAAAGAAAATTAATTATATTATCTTTAATTTTAAATTAAAATATTTGATTAAGAGTTAATTAGTAAATTAATAATCAAATAATATTTTTAACATAATTTTAATAGATTACATTAAGTTTTTAATTAATACTCTATACCTCTAATTTTATTAAAATTACCTAAATTACCCTAATCCTAACCTTCTACCCCCACCGTCTTTTCCTTCCCCAAACCTAATACCTAATTGCCTCAGGAAACAAAGAACAGAAGAAAGAAACAAATGAAAGAAAGAAAAATAGAAAGGGGAAACGGGAAAATAGAGAAAGAAAGAAGGAAGGAAAGAAAGAAAGGGAGAGAGCGATCTGAGAGAGAGAGCAGAGGGAATCCAAAAGGAAGGAAGGGAGGGGGAGGCTCGCCGCCGTCGGGGTTAGGTGCCACCGCTCCCGGCGCCGTCGCTATCGCGGAGAGGAGGGACAGAGACCTCGCCGCGCTGCCCAGTTCACTGTTCTGCTACCACCGATTTGTCTTGAAGCCGTCTCTGCCGAGCCACCATCGATGCAAGGAACCGCGAGAGAGAGAGAGAGAGAGAGAGAGAGGAGTCATCGAGGGAGAAGAGGTTGTACAGAGGAAGGAAGCGTTGCTGCCTGCGCTGCTGCTGTGGGTTCGCCGTAGCCGTGGAGGACGCTGGAGGGAGGGTGAGTCAGAGGAGAAAGAGAGCAAACGGAATCTGATTAGAGAGAGTGAGAGACGCGATGGAGGGATGAGGGAGGAGTTGTTGTTGCTACTGAATCGCCGTGGAGCCCCATCGCCGTCAGATCCACCTCCATTCCTGCTGCCGTGGTGATGGCCGTGCCTCTGGTCACTGGAAAACCACCACTACTCCTTCTGCCCCGCCCCTGTTTCGTTAGGGTTTGCTGCTTTTCATGGTGAGACTGAACTTGTTTTGTCTCCTTCACCATGTTAGTTGGTTTTAGTTTCACCAAATATCCACTTCATGTTAATTTTAATTTGTCAGAATAAATTGTTACTATTCGGTGTTGATGTTGCTGCTGTTATTACTGTTGGTTCTAATGCCATTGCTGTTGTTGCTGTTGATTTGGAATAAGTGGGTTTGTCGCCTTTGCCTTCTTGGTAAGCGTTTTTACTTCCAGAACTTTTGAAATCGATACTCCAATATAAGTTATTAGAGGCTCTGAGCTGTTGGTATTGTAGGGTTAAGTTCCGATGATTTTATATCAAAGTTAAGGTCGCTGTTGGACCATCGGAGTTTCTGGCCGCTGTCGGAGCTGCCGCCGGGGCAGCTCGGGATTGCGGCTGTTCCATTTCACTCTTACTGTAGGTATATCCTATTGCGAACCCTCGCTGTTAGTTTTCTGTTATGTGTTATTAAGGTTTTTGCGATATTTATGTTTTAGGATTGAGTTGTCGGGTTTGCTTGTTGCAATTAAAACAGTTTCTGCTATTGCGGAAGTGAGCAGAACTGTGCTTGAAGCTGCAGTTTATTTCGGGTGGAGAGGAATGATTCTTGTGACGCCTTTAGTTTATGGGTTCAACTTCCGAGGTAGGGATTTACTTAAAATTCATTTTATCTTACAGAGTTGTTATAAATAGATATTAATGTGAGGAACATATGTCTGTGATTAAGATTGTCTTATAAATGTGGTTGTTTGCTGGACTGAATGACTGATTGCTTGTCTGCTTCAGTAGTTTGTGATTACTGAAAAGAAATTAGTTTGAAAGGTTATTTAGTTGATTATTATGAAAAGTGGCTTTCTTGGTTTTGATGCTGTTTTGAGAATGTAAACGAATCGGCTTTGGAAATGATTTGAAATATGAAAATGAATTAATTTTAGAAACAGTTTAATTTTGAGTTAGTCTGACTTTATAAATGATTTAGTATGTGAGCTGGTTTGATTTTAAAAATAGATTTGTTATTGGCATTGATTTGCTTTGAAAATAAATTGATATCGGAGTTGGTTGAATTTCGGAAGATGATGGAGATTTGGAAATAGTGAGAAAAGGTTTGAGAAATGTTTGGATGGAACCCGAAAAGGGTGGCAGAGTCCGAGTTTTAGAGGAGATACTGCCGAAATTTTATAAAATCGGAAGTTTTGTTTGAAGTAGTTGTTTAAAAAGATTTAATTGATTTATTTAGAAAAGAAAGAATTATGTTTTGGATTGAGATTGTTAATTAACGGAAAGAAGGATGATGAGGATTGATTTGAAATATGATTTTTGAATGAATTTGGAAATGGGATATGGATTAACGAATGATGATGATATTGATGAATAATGAATGAATTATTTATGTGGCTTATGAATTTGAAATATCTGAGATACGAGGTTTCCTGGATTAAGTGTCGTGGCTTGCCATTACGTGTACCAGGTTGAAAACTCGATACTCTGTTGACCCTACGACGTAAGTGTGACCGGGCACTATATAAATTCCCGGGAATGTTACCCCCATTGAGCAATATTGATTATTTGAGAAAAAGCTATGCATAGATTCTTGGGGATGCACGTCGGGGGACGGTCTAAGGACAATTCAGACTTGTTGGGTTGGCTGGATAACTGACAGATGAGCCTCATCATCCATAGGACAGGCATGCATCATATGCATTTGTATGCTTTGCTTGGGTTTGAACTTATTTTGGTTTGTCTAATTGCTAAACTGTTTTTAACTGCTACTTGAACTATTTGCTGTAACTGCTACCTACTTGTGCTTTCCTTGTCTATCTTGCCTGTGTTTGTCCTGGCGTGCTACATTTGAGAATGAACTTTGGTGCTGAATTAATGATTGTGTTGTTTGATTGCCTGGTTGGTTTCTGATTGAGATTTTTGTTATAAGAAAGATTAAACGTTTCTTTGAAAAGGTTTTGAACGATTACTTACTGGTTTTTAAAAGATTCATAAGGCAATGATAATCACTGAGTTTGAAAACAGTTTTCTTATTAAATATCTTCTTATGACAACTTTGAAACTGTGTGGTGAGACCGTGTGGTTAAGTTCTCACCCCTCTACATATTTACCTTTTCAGGAACCGGATGAAGAAGTATTAAGAAGAGTTATACTGCGTTTGGTTTATAAGATGTTGTATTAATTAGATTATTTTCTTCCCTCGTCTTTGTTATTACAAGTTTGTAAGAGGGATAGGAATCGTATGTTTTATATGTATACTATATTATGAGTTATTATGTAAGGAGTCTTGTATATGAATCTATACCTGTTTGTATTTTTCTTAAGATAAAGTGTTTATTTTCGGTTTTCTAAGAAATCAGCGATACAGTGTCGAATCACAGGCTCCTATTTTAGTATTTAGTATTTAGTATGTAAAGTAGTCGTAATACTTCTTGCTATCAGAGTAGCGCAGCCGGAAACGTGACTTCTGATAGTGAGAGTGTTACAAGAGGAGGTTGAGATAAACAGTGGAGTGAGGAAGGTGAAGGGAAAATATGATGATGAAGGGTATTTTAGTCTAAAATAAAAAAAAGGATGATTTTAAAACGTTTAGTAACGTTAAGGATGATTTTAATAACGAAAAAAGGTCAGGGACAAATTTGATTTTCACCCCAAACCTTAAAGACGAAAAAAGTACTTAACCCTAAATCAAATTAACTAGATTTGATTTACCATGCACTGCATGAGTTCAAAAGCATTTTCCTACTAAACCGAATCTATCTATTTCGATTTAGTACTGAACATGCTAATTCGAACCCAACTCATTTAATTTACATTGAAAATGTGTAAATTGAATTCACATATATTTGTCTCTCCAACTAATTCAAGTTTAATTGATTTGATTTACATGTAAATAACATATAAATCATGTTAATTTAATTCAATTTAGATGGAAGTATTCAAGACAAGACCGTGTAACCAATTCTGATTTAAGGTATTTGTATAATTTTAAATTCTATTTATTTTATTTATTTATATTTATTTATTAAAACTTGATCATGGGGAATTCGACAAAAGAAAAAGGGCTTATGGGTGACTTACTATTTAAAATGCAAGATGTTTTTCATATGTATAATAATAGTTAAAAGAGATAAAAAATAAAACATCAATGTTATTTTACTAACTTAATTATAAATTTATTTGTTAATTATAAATTTATTTTGATGCAGAAATTTTTTCTTGTTATATTTAAAAGATACTTAGAATAGTTTGGTGTATTTTTTAAAAAAAATTATATGTAAAAAGTTTTTTGTATTTCCTAAATCTTAAACTTAAGACAAATAAAATAATAAATATCTTAACCTATCTCGTATTTGTGAATATTACACATGTTTAATAGATAAAAGAGCCACTATTTTATATTTGGATTAAGCTCTTTTAAATAAAGGAAATTAGTAAAATAATGAAGTTAAAAATCTAATTAATCTTAAATAAGAATAATGAAATTTGTATATAATAAAAAATACAAATTCAATAATAATTAAACAATTATTTATTCACTCTATTGATTTTTACCTACGGTAATAAAATCATTAACCTAATGGTGTCGATCTAAACTGTGACAAAAAAGAAAAATAATAAATATAGGTGTTGGAGATTTGGCCAAAGAATTTAAGTATAAAGTAAAGATGTGTGTTGGGATATTCAGAGATGTAACGGGAGGTACACGTGTTTTATGGGAACGATCTCACAAGATCACTTCAAATTAGACTCGGACACGATTGCTGAGGCCATTAAGCTATTGGTTAAATACGACCCATCTATAAAGGTCAAATCTATAATTGCGGAGATTTAGGCAAGATTTAACTACACTATTAGTTACCAAAAGGCTTGGCTGGCAAAAAAGATGTCTGGTTCACAAGTCCAAATAGAAACACAACCCCTGTATAACAGGAGTCAAGAGGTGGACAGTGTTAGGATACTTCATCTGGTATTCTGAGTTTCAATCCATGCATAAGAGCTTTCAAATATTGCAAGCTGCTGGTTCAGGTTGACGGGACCCACCGATACGAAAAATATAAAGGTTGCTTTTTGGTTGCAATTGCACAAGATGAGAATCAAAATATTATACCGATTGCTTTTGCCATTGTAGAGGGTGAGACTGCTGATACGTGGCCCTTTTTTCACAGTAATTTACGAACACATGTTGTAAGAAAAGAGGGTGTAGGGATCATCTCCGATCGTCACAAGTCAATCCGGGCCGCAGTAAATCCTAGCGGATGTGATTGGAAACCTTCGAGAGCATGGTAGATGTTTTATATTCGGCACATTGGCAGCAACTTCTTGAGGAAATTCAAGGTTTCGTACTTGCAAAAGCTTGTGGTCAACTGATGCCAGAGCATCTTAGCCTAGTTTTACTAGTCTTTTTCCTTTGTTTTTAATAGGGTTTATACACTTTCTTGAGTTACAAGTAAGTCATTTGGGTAGAAATTCATGTGTATTTGGATTCAATCAACCATGAGTAAATTGATGCATTTTCATGAGGTTTTGTGCTATAATTGCTTATATGTCAAGGATGAGAAGAAGTCTCATGATTTTAGCATAGCTTTGATGCATTTGTTGATTGATGACAGGTGACCAAAAGACTTGGAGGAAGGTTGAAGAAAGGGGATGGCAGCAATTGAAATGAAGGCAGCAAAGCCACCCTGGGAAGAGCTCACGTTTGTGCCACATCTGCCTCAAACGTGAGGTCAAACGTTGGCTTAAGAAGAACCCTGGAGCAGCCAACGTTTGCCTCAAACTTGAGGTCAAACGTTGGCACAATAACACACCCAAGAGGACTAACGTTTGCGCCAACGTTTGTCTCAAGCGTGAGGTCAAATGTTGGCTGCAAAATTGCCTTGGAGGGAGCACGTTTGAGCTCACGTTGACTCAAACGTGAATGCTCCAAAGTTCAAATTGCAAACGGATTTCTTCTCAAGTCCAAGAGCAATCAACTGAGGCTGTCTTCAATCCAATTCCATCAAGGCCAAGGCCCAAATTCAAGCTTAATGATCAATAGAAGGAAGTGTATAAATAGAAGTTAGTTTGATTTAGATAGGACCGTTTTTACCTCTTTTAGAATTTTCACTTGTAATTTTGAGAGTTTTGGATCTTGGAGAATTGGGAGGAGAACCTCTGGATTTTCTGTTTTCTTTTCTAAAAAGCTTACTTGAGTCTTAAGTGTGAAGAATTGAGAAAATTCTGTCTCACTCTCCTCTTAAGATCTCTTTGTTCACTTTACTGCACAATTCAAGAATTTGTGTTCTTCTTTATTGATCTGTGTCTTCAATCTTCTTTAAATTGTTTTCTGAATTGGATCAAGGAAGGTAGTGAGATCTAGACTTAGCTTTCTAGTCTCTTGACCCCTGAGATCTGGAATTTCCTTTCTGTTCATCTGCCAAGGCTTCTTCAAGCCAATTTACATTTTCTGTTTGAGATCTACTTCAATTCAATCCATCTTTTACTCTTCTGCTTATTGCAAGTTACTTTTCATTGTTTAATTTGTGCACTCCCAGTCCCCAAATTCTTTTATTATTCAAGCCATTTACATTTCTTGCATTTTAAGTTTTAGTTATTTACATTTCTTGCAATTTAAGTTTCTGCAATTTACATTACTTGCACTTTAAGATTCAGCTCTTTTAATTTTTTTGCACTTTAAATTCTTGTCAATTATCGCTCTCCCTTTAAATTTCATGCAATTTAACTTCTGTTGGATACAAATCACTCAAATCAACTCTTGTTCGCTTGACTAAATCAACCACTAAACTAAAATTGCTCAATCCTTCAATCCCTGTGGGATCGACCTCACTCATGTGAGTTATTATTACTTAATGCGACCCGGTACACTTGCTGGTGAGTTTTTTATTGGATCGTTTTCCACCCATCAAGTTTTTGGCGCCGTTGCCGGGGATTGATTAGGTTGACAATGATTAAGTGAGGTGGTAATCTAGATCAAGCATTTTTTTTTTCTTTATTTTTGACTAACACATTAACAGTTTGAATTTTTGCCTAAGCTAACCAAAATTTCGCTCTAGCAATGGATTGAAGTGTTACTGATTTTTTGTGTGTTTCTTGTGTTTTGTTTGTATGTCAGGTATAAGGAGAGCTATACCTACCTTTTATTTTTGGATTGGTGGCTAGGCTGGTCCTGCAGCTATTGTCATTGGGAATGGCCTCACATTATCATCCCCTGTTGTTGTTCTGCAGGTAAATAACCTCACTACTATATGCTTTTTTTTTCCTTTCTCTTTTTCTTTTTCCTTAAAAAAACAAAACTTTTGAAAGTTTTGAATCTCTGAAATTTTGGTATAATTTCACAAAAAAGTAGCCAATTTTTGTGACAACCAAATATCTATTTATTTTATCTTATACCTTTCCTTGGGAGGTAGACTTAATTTTAAAATGTTATTTTGGCGAAGTAATTGCAATTTTCTTCTTGTAGCTCCCATTTGCTGATTAAGTGTACTAATAGCAAGTAATATTGTAATTTTCGCTTTTGCTTATAGGCTTAGTGTTTGGTGGGGTTTGAAAATTGATAAAGAAAAGAAAGAGATTTTTACACTTCAAAGTTTAGTTAGTGTCATTTTTTGTGGAAGTTGATATAAAGCATAGATGAATGGATTTTGGGCTTGTCAATTGAAAATCAAGATGTCAAAAGGACGTGGAAAGAACATAGTTAATCACAACCAAACATAAAAAAAATCTTATAACAGAACTATAACTAATTTACTTAATAAACAGAATAAGATCATCTAATTAACAAACTATAATAGAACTATATATAATAGACATAATGTTATTTAATACTAATGCTAACAACATCCTAAATATCATGCACTATAATTATAGAGTAATAGACTCTGCATTGAAATTTTCATTCTTGTCAACATTATATATAATATTTCTTTGTTTCTTGGACCTGTTCTATAATAATTATATATTTATATGTGACCGATTTTTTTTTGTGAGCCCAACACATGCGTAAACCTGAACACACGCAACATAGCATATAGAATGAGACATAAATGAACATTTTTTTACACTATGAAATCGGCAATGACAATAACATTAATGATATAAAGGGGTTAATGGTGGATAATCCCGGGTACGCCGTCTGCGAAAATCAGGGTCATAGTCGCAGTAGATGTCCTCAATATGCAGGATCAAGTGGGGTTGGTAGCAGTGGTGGCTCGTAGGGTTTTGTTTCCAGTGGTGGGTTTCAAATCATAGTTGTAGGAAGATTTGGAGCACCCTTCAATACCGAATTAATGTACTTGACAAGGTTCGTTGTACTCTTCCACTATCCATACAAAAGCTTGTGAAGATCAACAGCAAGAACAAGTAGCAGAATAACAACCAAAATACATACAGAAAACCACAAAACAATTACCCCAACTCTAACCATCATCCATCCAATAATCAAACCACCAACCAAAACACTTACCATCAACCTTCAACATCCCACAACCAACCAATCTCACAAGACTCTCAGAGGATCACCAATTTGAAACTCTTAATGGAGAAAATGATGAAGTACCAAGAGATGACAACAAAGAACCAGGAAGCTTCCATGAAGAATATGGAGAGGCAGATTGGACAGCTTTCCAAGCAGATTGCTACTGAGAGACCATCAAGCTCATTAGCAAGCGACACCATTCCTAATCCAAAAGAGGAATGCAAAGCTATACAGCTAAGGAGTGGAAAGACATTGGTGGACAACAAGGAAAGCAACAAAGAGCCAACAGAGAAAGAGGAAGCCAGCAACAAGTTGGCTTGAGAAGGAGACTATATTACTCACTGAAGAATGTAGAGCATTAATCCTGGAAGTTTCTTTCTGCCTTGTACCATTGGAGGATTGATCATCAACAAGGCAATGTGTGATTTAGGGGCAAGTATCAACCTAATGCCCTCTTCTTTGGTGAAAAAGCTTTGTATAGAGGAAGTAAAGCTAATACAAATGTCTCTGAAACTAGTGGATAAGTCAGTAATATGTCCCAGGGGCGTGATTGAAAACCTTCTAGTTAAGGTGGATAAATTCATATTCTCTGCAGACTTTGTGGTCTTAGACTCAGATGAGGATGAAAGTGATTCCATTATACTTGGAAGACCATTCTTGGCCACAGCTAGGGCCATTATAGATATGGAGCAAGAAGAGCTAACTCTCAGAATGCATGATGAAAGCATCACCTTGAATGTCTTTCCAGAGACACAGCTCAGAGATGAAAAGAAAAACTGCATAGAAATTGACAAAGAGGACTTGCAGTGGAAGGAAGGAACTAGCAAGAAAATCACTGATTACCTTCCAAAGCAAGAAACAGACAACACAGCAAGAAGAAAAGAGAATGGGACGATGCTGAGTGATGAAGGAACTCAAGAAGAAATTGAAGTGTTGACCACTGAGAAGGAAAATCACAAAACGAAGTCCACTGTCTAAGTAGAAGAAGGATCAACAAAAAGAAGAAAGAAAAACAAGAAAAAGACTCAGAAGGGGTGGAAAAACAAGAAGATTCCAATTGATCGGTTTTCCAAGGGTGATGAAGTACAGTTGATCTATCAACAGTTAGGAACAAGCCAACAAGCCAATGACTACTACACAGTTTGCAAAATACTCTCACTTGAGAATACTGAAATTGAGCATCAAGGAACAAGAAGGAAGCTCACAGTGAGGGGGGACAAACTGAGATACTATAGTCGCCAACCACCCTAATGGGGCTAATGTAAAGCTAGTGACAATAAACGAGCGCTACATGGGAGGCAGCCCATGATTTAGTTTTCTTGCCTTTAATGTTTCAATATGAATAATAATTGTTGCACTAACTTGAATTCAATTCTTTCTAGACCCAATTGGCAACTGTTCATGGCATTGGAGGGCATATGATCGAGTTCTAAGTTTGGTGTGCCGACAAGCACACTATGACATATGTTCCTTGGGCTGTGTAAATCAATCATTCAGCCTAGTGTAGTACATATTGCAAGAACAAGCCATGAAAGGCAGGAATCTTTTGAGTTTTGAATCTCATGAAAGTACAACAATATATATATTTAAAAAAAAAAACTCTTATGAAGATTTAACCGAAAGTGACATTGAAATTTTAAAAGGTTATAGTTGGACTATACAACCAAACATTAAGTTTGGTGTCCTCCAAAAATATACAAAAGGAAGTCACGGTTAAATAAGCATAAGGAATGATAGTCAATCTATAGTCTAAATATGAAAGGTTCTCTTGTTGCATTTTGATAATGTTTGTTTTGTTGTGATTGTTAGGTAGTCAGAGAACTATTCAATAAAGGGGACAAGACAAAGAAAGGCAAGTTAGCATAAGGACAAAAGTGGATCACATGGCTTGAAGGGAGAATCTGTACAACTCTGGAAAAATACTTTGATGATCGAAGAGATGCACTTCATGAAGAGGCAAAATTTTGTCCTCATTCAACTTTGTATGCACACCATTGATTTATAAATTGTCCCTATGAATCCTAACCATCCATCTTTCATAAAAGTGACTATAAAAAGCCTCACTTGAGCCATGCACATGAACGAAGAAGTCACGCACATCTTGCATAATCAAGCCTTGTATTCTTCACTACTAAGGCTTAGAAACCGTACCTTGAGCAACAAAACACCTTTGTTCATATACACTTTAAACACTTTTCTTCCAAGAGTGCATCACATTATCCAAATCTTCCCCATCAACCCTTAACTTCAGTGCTACCAACCACTCAAGGGAGCATGGCTTCTTCTTCAACGGCCAAACGAAGAAGAGAAAAGGAACCCATGGTTGAAGAAAGTGAACCCTGAGTATGATCGATTGAAGTTCAAATTATGGTACCATCAACTTCAACAGGAATGGATGAACGATAAAAAGATATATCCAGAAGTTCCAATTCTATTACAAGATGAAGGATGCCAGGAAATGAAAGCCAACATTAAAAAGAGGAGATGGGAAGAGCTCACCTCACCAATCACTAAGATCAATGCCAACATCATAAGGGAATTCTATGCTAATACCCCAAGGCTTGATATGAATATAGCTCCAACCTACAAGAGCTATGTAAGGGGAACGGAAGTTGATTTCAGTTCAAAGGCTATCATGAAAGTCTTAGGCCTACGAACAGTCCATTTTGATGAGCCAGGGTACCACCAAAGAATAAGTGAAGACCCAAACTATGATGAAATTGCTAGTGAAATCTATGTGGTGAACACGGATTGGGTAGGAGATGCCAACAATAAGTACAAATACTTGAGAAGAGGAAATCTCACCCCTGAAGCAAAAGGGTGGTATGAGCTAGTAAAAAGATCGATCTTAAGCACAGTGAACACTTCAGAGGTCAACAAAAAAAGAGCTGTCATGTTATATTGTATAATAGTGGGAGGAGAAGTGAAGGTTCACGAGATCATTGCAAGTGATATTCAAAGGATTGCAGAGAAGAATTCGGCTGGAGCTTGGCTATACTACCCAAGCACCATCATGCGGCTGTGCATGAAGGCCGAAGTGCCAATGGAGGATGCAAACCCAATATGGTTGAATCCAGGCCTACCTGTAACCTTCAAGAGTATGATGATTGTCACAGAAGCACAACAAAGTCGAAGGCCACAAAAAGGGAGAAGAAGAGAAGAACCACAAGGAGAACAGGAGGAACAGCAACAATTCCAACCATAGAACAACATGGACATGGTTCAGATGCAAGAGACAATTGAGAGGTTGTCACAACAATACACGGAGATTCAAGAGAAGCAGGAAGAATTCCATTCAAGAGAACATGAGAGCTTTCAAAGAATTCACAACCCTTCAGGATGCAAGGTATGGAGTTCAAGCTGACTATAACATAAATGACCAAATAAAGTTGGGCTACATTGCGGATCATCTACACAATATGGAGCCAGCATTTCCAACTTTAAAACCGAAAGTAAAAACTAAAAATTGATAAGATTTAAAAGATCTCCTCTATCTTACCAATATGTATTAGTGTCAATATACTTGGCCCTATAAGGCTTTGGCCCTACTTTATAGGGCCAAAAGAACAAAAGGCCCTATGCTCAATAGGGCCAAATTTTTAGAAAACCTTGCAAGCCCAAAAGTCCTCATGGGCCAAACATCATAGGGCTAGCTCATGGATAATCCTCTTTTTTTTTGTTGCTTTTTCAATCTCTATTTCAATAATCTCGATCATATTTAAACAATCAAAACTCCATTGACCTGGTCCACAAAATAAACTCTATTTACAAAGTCAAAAAATAAAACAATATTCCAAATCAAATTTTCTAAACATTCAAACTTTTACTAAACTGGTTTATTCTTCAAAAACTAAAACGATATTTCAAATCAAATTTTCCAAACAATCAAATTTTTACTAAATCGGTTTATTCAAGTTTCCTATTATATTGACAAAGATGGCTTAAAATATCGGGTACAAGATACTACCCTAAATTGAACTATATCACCCAAATGATGAAACATACTTAACTAAATCAAGACTTCGATAGCCTTACTGTTGATCAAACCCTTACAGATGTTCTCTCTGCCTCCCATTTTTTACATCAGTCTAAAAAATATTTGGTCCTACAGAAGCAGTCAAGTGAAAGCACTAACTAGAACAACTACAACAACAAAGAACCAAAGATAACACCACCGTCTTCTTCCAACAAAACTATCTACGCCCGAGCCTTTCTTGTGTGAATTGACAGAGTTTTTCTTCGATCTGCCACTGTCTATTTTTTACTGGGATCAACAATACAGTCCTCTTTGATATCGCCGATAGCACTGCACTTTTCACATTGTAAGTTTTGTGATCCATCTTTAGGTACCGCGGAAAATAGCAGTCCATTATCGTCAAGTACATAAATATTTATGACATGTGTCTCGTCCGAATTATCTTTTGCAAGGTTGTACTGAACTTCTGTGGAAACCTGAAGAATACGATTATCAAGTTGATCCTCTCCAGAAAAGGGAAGATGGTCCCTGTTGACATAGGGTATTATTATTCCTTGTTGATTTCGATCGTACACAGTCACTTTCCCGTAGAGAGATTTATCCAAGTATTCCGACATGTTTTAAGAAAATAGAGGAAGGAGAAAGTGTAGAAGGTTATATAGACTTAAGAGAGCAGAGGGAGGAAGAAGGGAAAAGTTGGTGAGTTATATCATAAAGAGTGCGAGAGTAGAAGGGAGGAAGAAGAGGGAGGAAGTTGGTGAGTTATGTCATAAAGAGTGTGTGAGTAGTAGGAGAAAGATGAAAGGGGAAACTGGAAAATTAATATGATTTAAAAGATCTCCTATATCTTACCAATATGTATTAGTGTCAATATGATTGGCCCTATAGGGCTTTGGCCCTTCTTTATAGGGCCAAAAGAACAAAAGGCCCTATAATCAATAGGGCGAAATGTTCAAAAAACCTTGCAAGGCCAAAAGCCCTCATGGGCCAAACATCATAGGGCTAGTCCATGGATAATCTTTTTTTTTTTTTGCTTTTTCAATCTCTATTTCAACAATCTCTATCATATTTAAACAATCAAAACTCCATTGATCAGGTCCACAAAATAAACTCTATTTACAAAGTCAACAAACAAAACAAAATTCCAAATCAAATTTTCTAAACATTCAAACTTTTACTAAACTGGTTTCTTTTTTAAAAACTAAAACAATATTTCAAATCAAATTTTTCAAACAATCAAATTTTTACTCAACTGGTTTATTCTAATTTCGCATTGTATTGACAAAGATCGCTTAAAATATCGGGTACAAGATGCTACCCTAAATTGAACTATATCACCCAAACGATGAAACATACTTAACTAAATCAAGACTTCGATACCCTTACTGTTGTTCTCTCTGGCATCCCATTTTCCATATCAGTGTAAAAAAATATTTGGTCCCACAAAAGCAGTCAAGTGAGAGCACTAACTAGAACAACTACTACAACAAAGAACCAAAGATAACACCACCGTCTTTTTAAAACAAAGCTATCTACACCCGTGTAATTTCTTGTGTGCATTGACAGAGCTTTTCTTTGATCTACCAGTTGCTATTGTCCATTTTTTACTGGGATCAACAACACAGTCCTCTTTGACATGGCCGGTAGCACCGCACTTTTTACATTGTAAGTTTTGTGATCCATTTTTAGGTACCGCGGGAAATGGCAGTCCATTATCGTCAAGTACATAAATATTTATGGCACGTGTTCCGCCCGAATTATCTTTGTTAAGGTTGTACAGAACTTCTGTGGAAACCTCATGAATAATATTATATAGTTGATTCTCTTAGGAAAAGGGAAGATGGTTCCTATTGTCCTAGGGTATTATTACCTCTTGTTGATTCTGATTGTACACAGTCACTCTCCCGTAGAGAGGTTTATCCAAGTATTCCGACATGTTTTAAAAAAAATAGAGTAAGGTGAAAATATAGAAAGGTATATAGACTTAAGAGAGCAAAGAGAGGAAGAAGAAAGGGGAAGTTGGTGAGTGTGTAAGATATAACTCACCAACTTTCCCCTTCTTCTTCCTCCCTCTGCTCTCTTAAGTCTATATACCCATCTACACTTTCTTCTTCCTCTATTTTCATAAAACATGTCAGAATGCTTGGATAAACTTCTCTACGGGAGAGTGACTGTGTACGATCGGAATCAACAAGGGGTGATAATACCCTATGACAACAGGGACCATTTTTCCCTTTCCGAAGAGGTTCAACTTGATAATCGTATTCTTGAGGTTTCCACAGAAGTTTAGTACAACCTTGCCAAAGATAATATAGGCAGGACAGGTGCCATAAATATTTATGTACTTGACGATAATGGACTGTCATTTTTTACAGTACCTAAAGATGGATCACAAAACTTACAATGTGAAAAGTGCGGTGCTACCGGCCATGTCAAAGAGGATTGTGATGTTGATCCCAGTCAAAAATGGACATTGGCAACTGGCAGATCAAAGAAAAGCTATGTCAATGCACACAAGAAAAGAAACGGGTGTAGATAGCTTTGTAGGAAGAAGAGGGTGGTGTTATCTTCGGTTCTTTGTTGTAATAGTTGTTCTAGTTAGTGCTTTCACTCGACTGCTTCTGTAGGACGAAATATTTTTTAGACTGATGTGAAAAATCGGACGCAGAGAGAACAACAATAAGGGTTTGGTCAACAGTAAGACTATCGAAGTCTTGATTTAGTTAAGTACGTTTCATCGTTTGGGTGATATAGTTCAGTTTAGGGTTGCATCTTGTACCAGATATTTTAAGCCATCTTTGTCAATATAATAGAAATTTAGAATAAACCGGTTTAGTAAAAATTTGATTGTTTGGAAAATTTTATTTGGAATATCGTTTTAGTTTTTGAAGAATAAACCAGTTTAATAAAAGTTTGAATGTTTGGAAATTTTGATTTGGAATTTTGTTTTATTTTTTGCCTTTGTAAATAGAGTTTATTTTGTGGACCTGATCAATGGAGTTTTGATTGCTTAAATATAATAGAGATTGTTGAAATAGAGATTGAAAAAGCAACAAAAAAAAGGATTATCCATGGGCTAGCCTATGATGTTTGGCCCATGAGGGCTTTTGGCCCTGCAAGATTTTTTGAAAATTTGGCCCTATTGAGTATAGGGCATTTTGTTCTTTTGGCCATATAAAGAAGGGCCAAAGCCCTATAGGGCCAAGCATATTGACACTAATACATATTGGTAAGATAGAGGAGATCTTTTAAATCATATCAATTTCCCGGTTTCCCCTTTCATCTTTCTCCTTCTACTCTCACACTTTTTATGATATAACTCACCAACTTCCCCCTTTTTCTTCCTCCCTTCTACTCTCGCACTCTTTATGATATAACTCACCAACTTTCCCCTTCTTCTTCCTCCCTCTGCTATCTTAAGTCTAAATAACCTGCTACACTTTCTCCTTCTTCTATTTTCTTAAAATATGTCGGAATACTTGGATAAATCTCTCTACAGGAGAGTGACTGTGTACGATCGGAATCAACAAGGGGTAATAATACCCTATGACAACAGGAACCATCTTCCCTTTTCTGGAGAGGATCAACTTGATAATCGTATTCTTCAGGTTTCCAAAGAAGTTCAGTACAACCTTGCAAAAGATAATTCGGACGAGACACGTGCCATAAATATTTATGTACTTAACGATAATGGACTGCCATTTTTCGCGGTACCTAAAGATGGATCACAAAACTTACAATGTGAAAAGTGCAGTGCTACCAGCAATGTCAAAGAGGACTGTATTGTTGATCCCAGTCAAAAATGGACAGTGGCAACTGGCAGATCGAAGAAAAGCTCTGTCAATTCACACAAGAAAGGACTCGGACGTAGATAGTTTTGTTGGAAGAAGACGGTGGTGTTATCTTTGGTTCTTTGTTGTTGTAGTTGTTCTTGTTAGTGCTTTCACTTGACTGCTTCTGTAGGACCAAATATTTTTTAAACTGATGTAAAAAATGGGAGGCAGAGAGAACAACTGCAAGGGTTTGATCAACAGTAAGGCTATCGAAGTCTTGATTTAGTTAAGTATGTTTCATCGTTTGGGTGATATAGTTCAGTTTAGGGTAGCATCTTGTACCCGATATTTTAAGCCATCTTTGCCAATATAATAGGAAACTTGAATAAACAGATTTAGTAAAAATTTGATTGTTTGAAAAATTTGATTTGAAATATCGTTTTAGTTTTTGAAGAATAAACCAGTTTAGTAAAAGTTTGAATATTTAGAAAATTTGATTTAGAATATTGTTTTATTTTTTGACTTTGTAAATAGAGTTTATTTTGTGGACCAGGTCAATGGAGTTTTGATTGTTTAAATATGATCGAGATTGTTAAAATAGAGATTGAGAAAGCAACAAAAAAAAGAGGATTATCCATGAGCTAGCCCTATGATGTTTGGCCCATGAAGACTTTTGGGCTTGCAAGGTTTTCTAAAAATTTGGCCTTATTGAGCATAGGGCCTTTTATTCTTTTGGCCTTATAAAGTAGGGCCAAAGCCCTATAGAGCCAAGTATATTGACACTAATACATATTGATAAGATAGAGGAGATCTTTTAAATCATATCAATTTTTCGTTTTTACTTTCGGTTTTAAAGTTGGAAATGCTGGCTCCATATTGTGTACATGATCCGCAATGTAGCCCAACTTTATTTGGCCATTTATGTTATAGTCAGCTTGAACTCCATACCTTGCATCCTAAAGGGTTGTGAATTCTTTGAAAGCTCTCATGTTCTCTTGAATGGAATTCTTCCTGCTTCTCTTGAATCTCCGTGTATTGTTGTGACAACCTCTCAATTGTCTTTTGCATCTAAACCATGTCCATGTTGTTCTATGGTTGGAATTATTGCTGTTCCTCCTGTTCTCCTTGTGGTTCTTCTCTTCTTCTCCCTTTTTGTGGCCTTCGACTTTGTTGTGCTTTTGTGACAACCATCATCCTCTCGAAGGTTACAGGTAGGCCTGGATTCAACCATATTGGGTTTGCATCCTCCACTGGCACTTCGGCCTTCATGCACACCCGCATGATGGTGCTTGGGTAGTATAGCCAAGCTCCAGCCGAATTCTTCTCTGCAATCCTTTGAATATCACTTGTAATGATCTCGTGAACCTTCACTTCTCCTCCCACTATTATACAATATAACATGACAGCTCTTTTTTTGTTGACCTCTGAAGTGTTCACTGTGCCTAAGATCGATCTTTTTACTAGCTCATACCACCCTTTTGCTTCAGGGGTGAGATTTCCTCTTCTCAAGTATTTGTACTTATTGTTGGCATCTCCTACCCAATCCGTGTTCACCACATAGATTTCACTAGTAATTTTATCATAGTTTGGGTCTTCACTTATTCTTTGGTGGTACCCTGGCTCATCAAAATGGACTGTTCGTAGGCCTAAGACTTTCATGATAGCCTTTGAACTGAAATCAACTTCCGTTCCCCTTACATAGCTCTTGTAGGTTGGAGCTATATTCATATCAAGCCTTGGGGTATTAGCATAGAATTCCCTTAAGATGTTGGCATTGATCTTAGTGATTGGTGAGGTGAGCTCTTCCCATCTCCTATTTTTAATGTTGGCTTTCATTTCCTGGCATCCTTCATCTTGTAATAGAATTGGAACTTCTGGATATATCTTTTTATCGTTCATCCATTCCTGTTAAAGTTGATGGTACCATGATTTGAACTTCCATCGATCATACTCAGGGTTCACTTTCTTCAACCATGGGTTCCTTTCCTCTTCTTCGTTTGGCCGTTGAAGAAGCCATGCTCCCTTGAGTGGTTGGTAGCACTGAGGTTAAGAGTTGATGGGGAAGATTTGGATAATGTGATGCACTCTTGGAAGAAAAGTGTTTAAAGTGTATATGAACAAAGGTGTTTTGTTGCTCAAGGTACAGTTTCTAAGCCTTAGTAGTGAAGAATACAAGGCTTGATTATGCAAGATGTGTGTGACTTCTTCGTTCATGTGCATGGCTCAAGTGAGGCTTTTTATAGTCACTTTTATGAAAGATGGATGGTTAGGATTCATAGGGACAATTTATAAATCAATGGTGTGCATGCAAAGTTGAATGAGAACAAACTTTTGCCTTTTCATGAAGTGCATCTCTTCGGTCATCAAAGTATTTTTCCAGATTCTCCCTTCAAGCCATGTGATCCACTTTTTTCCTTATGCTAACTTGCCTTCCTTTGTCTTGTCCCCTCCATAGAATAGTTCTCCGACTACTTAACAATCACAACAAAACAAACATTATCAAAATGCAACAAGAGAACCTTTCATATTTAGACTATAGATTGACTATCATTCCTTATGCTTATATTTAGACTATAGATTGACTATCATTCCTTATGCTTATTTAACCGTGACTTTCTTTTGTACATTTTTGGAGGACACCAAACTTAATGTTTGGTTGTATAGTCCAAAATGATGCTTCCTCCAATTATAACCTTTTAAAATTTCAATATCACTTTCGGTTAAATCTTCATAACCATTTTTTTTTAAATATATATATTGTTGTACTTTCATGAGATTCAAAACTCAAAAGATTCTCGACTTTTATGGCTTGTTCTTGCAATATGTACTACACTAGGCTGAATAATTGATTTACACAGCCCAAGAAACATATGTCATAGTGTGCTTGTGGGCAGACCAAACTTAGAACTCGATCATATGCCGTCCAATGCCATGAACAGTTGCCAATTTTGTCTAGAAAGAATTGAATTCAAGTTAATGCAACAATTATTATTCATATTGAAACATTAAAGACAAGAAAACTAAATCATGGGCGGCCTCCCATGGAGCGCTCGTTTATTGTCACTAGCTTGGCATTGGCCCCATTAAAGTGGTTGACGACTATAGTATCTCAGCTTGTCCCCCCTCACTGTGAGCTTCCTTTTTGTTCCTTGATGCTCAATTCCAGCATGTTCAAGTGAGAGTATTTTGCAAACTGTGTAGTGGTTATTGGCTTGTTGGCTTGTTCCTAACTGTTGATAAATCAACTGTACTTCATCACCCTTGGAGAAACTTCAGTTGGAATCTTCTTGTTTTTCTACCCCTTCTGAGTCTTTTTCTTGTTTTTCTTTCAACACTTCAATTTCTTCTTGAGTTCCTTCATCACTCAGCATCGTCCCATTCTCTTTTCTTCATGCTGTGTTGTCTATTTCTTGCTTTGGAAAGTAATAAGTGATTTTCTTGCTAGTTCCTTCCTTCCACTGCAAGTCTTCTTTGTCAATTTCTATGCAGTTTTTCTTTTCATCTTTGAGCTGTGTCTCTGGAAAGACATTCAAGGTGATGCTTTCATCATGCATTCTGAGGGTCAGCTCTCCTTGCTCCCTAGCTGTGGCCAAGAAAGGTCTTCCAAGTATAATGGAATCACCTTCATCCTCATCTGAGTCTAAGACCACAAAGTCTGCAGGGAATATGAATTTCTCCACCTTAACTAGAAGCATTTCAATCACACCCCTGTGACATATTACTGACTTATCCACTAGTTACAGAGACATTTGTATTGGCTTCACTTCCTCTATACAAAGCTTTTTCACCAAAGAAGAGGGCATTAGGTTGATACTTGCCCCTAAATCACACATTGCCTTGTTGATGATCAATCCTCCAATGGTACGAGGCAGAAAGAAACTTCCAGGATCATCAAGTTTAGGGGGAGTCTTTTCTGGATTAATGCTCTACATTCTTCAGTGAGTAATATAGTCTCCGTCTCAGGCCAACTTCTCTTTTTGTTAATAAGCTCTTTCAAGAATTTATGAAATTGTTGATCCTTTGCTTCTTTGTTGAACCTTTGTGGATAAGGCAACGGAGGTGTGAAGTTCACTCTCTGCTTGTGATCCTTAGTTGATTCTTTTTTTTTTGGGCCTGCTTGCCTGTTGTCACATCCTTGTTGCTGGTTTCCTCTTTTTCTGTTGGCTCTTTGTTGCTTTTCTTGTTGTCCACCAATGTCTTTCCACTCCTTAGCTGTATAGCTTTGCATTCCTCTTTTGGATTAGGAATGGTGTCGCTTGCTAATGAGCTTGATGGTCTCTCAGTAGCAATCTGCTTGGAAAGCTGTCTGCCTCTCCATATTCTTCATGGAAGCTTCCTGGTTCTTTGTTGTCATCTCTTGGTATTTCATCATTTTCTCCATTAAGAGTTTCAAATTGGTGATCCTCTGAGAGTCTTGTGTGATTGGTTGGTTGTGGGATGTTGAAGGTTGATGGTAAGTGTTTTGGTTGGTGGTTTGATTATTGGATGGATGATGGTTAGAGTTGGAGTAATTGTTTTGTGATTTTCTGTATGTATTTTGGTTGTTATTCTGCTGGTTGTTGTTGTTTGTATTTTTCCAACTATTTTGGGTTGAGTTCCTTTGCCACAGCTATTGAGTCTGAGTGTGATTGTCTCCCCATTTGAGATTGGGGTGGTTCTTCCAGGATGGGTTATACGTGTCACCATAAACCTCATTATGTCCAGAGCATTGATTGTGTATGTAATTCACTTGTTCTTGCTGTTGATCTTCACAAGCTTCTTGTATGGACAGTGGAGGAGTAAGTACATTAATTCGGTATTGAAGGGTGCTCCAAATCTTCCTACAACTATGATTTGAAACCCACCACTGGAAACAAAACCCTACGAGCCACCACTGCCACCAACCCCACTTGATCCTGCATATTTAGGACATCTACTGCGACTATGACCCTGATTTTCGCAGATGGCATACCCGGGATTATCCACCATTAATCCCTTTATATCATTAATGTTATTGTCATTGCCGACTTTATAGTGCAAAAAAATGTTCATTTATGTCTCATTCTATATGCTATGTTGCGTGTGTTTAGGTTTACGCATGTGTTGGGTTCACCAAAAAAACAATCGGTCACATATAAATATATAATTATTATAGAACAGGTTCAAGAAACAAAGAAATATTATACATAATGTTGACAAGAATGAAAATTTCAATGCAAAGTCTATTACTCTATTATAATAGTGCATGATATTTAGGATGTTGTTAGCATTAGTATTAAATAACATTATGTCTATTATATATAGTTCTATTATAGTTTGTTAATGGGATGATTTTATTCTGTTTATTAAGTAAATCAGTTATAGTTCTGTTATAAGATTTTTTTTATGTTTAGTTGTGATTAACTATGTTCTTTCCACGTCCTTTTGACATCTTGATTTTCAATTGAGAAGCCCAAAATCCATTCATCTATGCTTTATATCAACTTCCACAAAAAATGACACAATAACTAAACTTTGAAGTATAAAAATCTCTTTCTTTTCTTTTTCTTTATCAATTTTCAAACCCCACCAAACACTAAGCCTATAAGCAAAAGCGAAAATTACAATATTACTTGCTATTAGTACACTTAATCAGCAAATGGGAGCTACAAGAAGAAAATTGCAATTACTTCGCCAAAATAACATTTTAAAATTAAGTCTACCTCCCAAGGAAAGGTAGAAGATAAAATAAATAGATATTTGATTATAACAAAAATTGACTACTTTTTGTGAAATTATACCAAAATTTCAGAGATTCAAAACCTTCAAAAGTTTTGTTTTTTTAGGGAAAAGAAAAAGAGAAAGGAAAAAAAAAAGCATATAGTAGTGAGGTTATTTACCTGCAGAACAACAACAGGGGATGATAATGCGAGGCCATTCCCAAAATAAAAGATGCAGCTTCAAGAAAGTTAAAAAAGAAATACATGTAATGCTAGCTTTAACATGAAATCAATCAAATGGAATATACATGAAAGTGTTTCTTATAAACATGCAACACAAGGTATGAAAAAACCACACTTAAGTGAGCACTAGCAAGCAAGCCATGGAACCTTGGAAGCAACCTGATAGTTATGTTTTCGGTAAACTAAAACTAGCTAGATACAGAAACTTGATACAGAAAGAAAAATGCACTATGACAAAAATGTATCATAGTAAAATGAATTCTGAACCATGGCATACAAAAAAAGTAATTCTCTAATAATATATTTTTTATTTTAACATAGTATAAAGGAATTAATTACAATCTATTTGTTTTTAAAATCACTTGGATTTGATTAAGTGATTATTTAAGTTCAGCATGTTAATACTCACCGGATGGATGAAAAGATGATCTCTATCTTCAAGTGCTTCTTATTTAAGTAGCTTCCATCTTCTAAATAGTTCCAAATCAATTTGTCTTAATCACCTGCACATAAAACAACCTCTTGTAATATAAAATGTAAATCCATAATGTTGTTCTTCCAAAATCAGTATTCTTGATTCAAAAGAAACCAAGTAAAGAAGAACTGAAAATAGCCAACCTATTGGAAGAACCAAAACTAACTGCATGAGAGATTGATCAGATAGAGAACCAATTATATAAATACAAAAATATCTGCGTGATACACTTTTCAACATCTTCAAAGTCCTTTCATACATAATTAATTAGGCAAAATGACCAAAATCTAACCCTTTATTATCTTTATTGGCAATAATTTAAGAACTTAATTTGAATATACTGTTAGTATAAAATAATTTTACTCGTACATTCCATAAAAAATGTTACGTTAGCAAATATAACTATTTTTTGGATCAATTGTGTGAATAATAATTCAAAACATCAGATATAATTAGATAATTCTGTAAAATATTTTAGACTGAAAATATATCAAAATTATACTTATAATTTATTTTTCTATTTTTTTTAACATTCTTAATTTTATCATTTTTAGTCCCTTCCATCTTGAATTATTTTATTTTACTATCCCTCACCGTACCCTACTACACTATCAAGATTCAAGATATATATTTATAAAATGTATAAAATTCACAAAAAGAAAATAAACATATGAAAAATAGAAAAACTAAATAAATCATCTCATTCTTTAAAAATGTAGATTAAATCCCCTAAAAAAACCCAGTTTTCCTCAATCTTCGAAGATAATCATTTTCAATATTAGTCAAATACTAACCTTGTTCCGAAAGTAGTTTTACATGTAATGCATATTGATTTTCACTAAGACATGATTCAATTGTTGTGGCCAGATCTATAATTTTTTTTTTTTTTCTGATTTCGTGCTCGCCATTGGATTGCGGAATTGGCTCTCGGCCCATACTAAAAAGACAACCTTCGAGATTATGATTCTTTCTCCACAACACTAGAATATCTTTATGAAAGTTATTAACATAGTAACTCGTTTTATGAATGAAACCAAAGCTACATAACATTCTATGATAATATATTTGATCATTCAAGAATTAAAATTAATAGCATTGTCCAACCAAGTAAAGAAGAATTGAAAATAGCCAATCTATTGAAAGAACCAAAACTAACTGCATGAGAGATTGAAAAAGAATTTGAATTATATGATGTATTTTTAGAAAAAGATTTTTGAACCGAAAACATTTTTAAAATGAAAAAAAATTAATCTTCAAAATTTTGTAATTTATAATGAAGAGTTATACGTGATAATTTTCCCATCTTTTAAAGATGACAAAAGATTAGATTTTGGTCATTTAGCCTAATTAATTATGTGTGAACGGATTTTGAAGATTTTGAAAAGTTCAATGAAACAAATCCTTATAGATAATCCAAGGAGTTGATTTTATGGGGAAATATAAATTAGAATCCAAACAAAGTTGCAATTTCAATCCGTGCTTATAATTTGGCTAGATAAACTATAATTGATTTTTGAACTTTGAAACTTTCTCTATTTTGGGAAGGGATGCCCGTTATAGAGATACCTCATGCCACTTGTATAAATAAAAATTAAAGTGCAACATTTCAAGTGCTATGTCATACTAATATTCAAAGCAGGGTTACATACAAAGCAACATTTGTAGATTAAGTAATAATATTATGTCAAGTTGGCAATTATTGCTGTATTCAAGTGCTTTTATGAAAATATAACATTCATTACATGAGAGAATCATAATTAAGGAAGGTCAATGTGTTTCTACATCATCATACAAATTAAAAGAAAACCTAGTAATTAACAATTTAACATAGTTATAACAGAATTATAACTGATTTATCTATAGCATTAGACATAAATAAACATTTTTTGCACTATAAAATCAGCAATGAGAGTAACATTAATGATATAAACAATATCATTGATGCTAACATAATACTTTACAATTGTTTCAAGTTAGTTCCAAAGTAACTATAATTGAATACCACTCAAAATTTAACAAAATCAGAAAACTCCTTTTTTTAAAATCCTCATTAAAAAAATTATCTTCAAACTATTCTTCCCTAAATTATCTTCAACAATGGATTTTTCGATTTTCCTTCAAAAATTTTTGCTTCATGATGGGATTCGAATTCCGACACTTATTGAAGTGGATGCATAAACTTACTACTCAAACATATAAGTTGATTGTTGTAAGTTAGGGTTTGATTTGTTATTTTTGGGTCAAGAATATTTTTGAGATGCATCTAAGAAAGGATTTTAGTAAAGGCATGAGTAAAAAAAACGGTTAACGGTTATTAACATACGTAAATCCGCGGGATGCAATCTTCAAGATAAAGACCAACAAGAATTACCTCCATCAACGTCCTCACATTTGTAATATCCATATTCAATAAAAAATAAACAAAAAACTAATTCTAGAGTCCGACTTCTTTGTTTTTTTGGTGACATATTTTGAGTGGGTTAACAAGATAGGAAAGAATTAATATCTAATAAAAACTCTAATATATGATTCCAAAAATCAGAAATACTTTAATAAAAAATGACGATGGATATAAACAATTCAACTGGTTTTGTAAAAATATATCTGCATATATTATGAGAACAAATTTGGTAAGATTTTAATTTATTTACTTTTAATTATTTTTAATAAAAATTTAAAAATATATTTTTTTATTTTAATGGAGTTTACTTACAGATATTGAAAATCAAGTTAAGGAGTCCTTGCTCAATTATGTTTAGATTTTTAGGATGAGATGCCCATGGTGTTATACAAATATTAAGTTTATATTGTGAAGAATTAAATATTTATAACGAGTTTAAGTTCCTTTTATTATTGTTAGATATTATATTAATTAATTACTATATTTAGTTATTTTAGACAATCAGGATAAATTTAAAAAACATCACAAATAATTCAAATTTTAGAATTAACTTTTATTTATTTTTCATTGAATAGAGCTATTACAAGTGAGTCACTTAAAGTTGACGGATGATAATTCTTATTAGTTTTTATAATTTTATTATTTAGTTATAATTGAACTCCACGTTTTACTATAATTTTTTATTGTAGGGATATAATTTTTCGCTAATTTTTTTAATTATTTGAATAATACTAATACTTTTATTGATTTGTTTTGTGTTATAATTTTAAGAATTGTATTCACATGCTGTGATATCTTGCGGATTTACATGGATTAGTAACCATTAACCCCTTTATATCATTAATGTTACTGTCATTGCTGATTTCATAGTGCAAAAAAATGTTTATTTATGCCTGATTCTATATGCAACGTTGGGACTTGGGCGGGTTCAGGTTTTCGCATGTGTTGGGCTCACCAAAACAACCCAAAACAAAAAATCGGTCAGATATAAATATATAATTGTTATAGAACAGGTCCTAGAAACAAAAAAATATTATATATAATGTTGACAAGAATAAAATTTTCAATTTGGGCAGAATCTATTACTCTATTATAGTAGTGCATGATATTTAGGATGCTGTTAGCATTAGTATTAAAAAACATTATGTCCATTATAGTTCTGTTATAACTATATAGTTTGTTAATTAGATAATCTTATTCTGTTTATTAAGTAAATCAGTAATAGTTCTGTTATAAGAATTTTTTTTATGTTTGGTTGTGATTAACTATGTTCTTTCCACGTTCTTTTGACAGCTTGAGTTCTTGATTTTCAATTGACAAGCCCAAAATCCATTCATCAATGCTTTAAATCAACTTCCACAAAAAAATGACATAATAACTAAACTTTGAACTGTTAAAACCTCTTTCTTTTCTTTTTCTTTATCAATTTTCAAACCCCACCAAACACTAAACCTATAAGCAAAAGCAGTAGAAGAAGAAAAAACTGCTTACCAAGTAGACTCAAAACTGGTTGAATATTGGCTGCACATATCTCATGTCCACCACCAAATATCTGCATCACTTGGATACCTGAGAAAGAGACCAGAAAATGACATCAGAGTCCTTGCCATAACCGTATAGACACCAAGCCTTACCTAATGTACCAGAAAATTACAATAGAAAATTTTAATCCATAATATTAATTGGTATTAGTACACTTAATCAGCAAATGGGAGCTACAAGAAGAAAATCGCAATTACTTGGCCAAAGTAACATTTTAAAATTAAGTCTACCTCCCAAGGAAAGGGAGAAGATAAAACAAATAGATACTTGATTGTAACAAAAATTGGCTACTTTCTGTGAAATTATACCAATGACCATAGCTGCAGGACCAGTCTAGCCACAAATACGAGCCACCAATCCAAAAAATAAAAGATGCAGCTTCAAGAAAGTTAAAAAAGAAATACGTCTAATGATAGCTTTAACATGAAATCAATCAAGTGGAATATACATGAAAGTGTTTCTTATAAACATGCAACACAAGGTATGAAAAAACCACACTAACTGAGCACTAGCAAGCAAGCCATGGAATCATGGAAGCAACCTGATAGTTAT